>NC_092152.1:90734045-90813452 GCF_045791955.1 Oncorhynchus clarkii lewisi
GTTATACTGATACAGAGGGGATATATAGGGGACATCTGGGTAATGTAATGTGTTATACTGATACAGAGGGGATATATAGGGGACATCTGGGTAATGTAATGTGTTATACTGATACAGAGGGGATATATAGGGGACATCTGGGTAATGTAATGTGTTATACTGATACAGAGGAGATATATAGGGGACATCTGGGTAATGTAATGTGTTATACTGATACAGAGGGGATATATAGGGGACATCTGGGTAATGTAATGTGTTATACTGATACAGAGGGGATATATAGGGGACATCTGGGTAATGTAATGTGTTATACTGATGCAGAGGGGATATGAAGGGGACATCTGGGTAATGTAATGTGTTATACTGATACAGAGGGGATATATAGGGGACATCTGGGTAATGTAATGTGTTATACTGATACAGAGGAGATATATAGGGGACATCTGGGTAATGTAATGTGTTATACTGATACAGAGGGGATATATAGGGGACATCTGGGTAATGTAATGTGTTATACTGATACAGAGGGGATATATAGGGGACATCTGGGTAATGTAATGTGTTATACTGATACAGAGGGGATATGTAGGGGACATCTGGGATGCAGCCTATACAAATAAAAAAAAAACAGAAAGTATTCAGACCGCTTGACTTTTTACACATGTTGATTAGGTTAAAGCCTCATTCTAAAATGGATTAAATCGTCTCCCCCCTCCTCTCATCAATCTACACACAATACCCCATAATGACATCACAATACCCCATAATGACATCACAGTACCCCATAATGACATCACAATACCCCATAATGACATCACAATACCCCATAATGACATCACAGTACCCCATAATGACCAAGTAAACACAGGTTTTTAGAAATTGTTGCTAATTAATAATATATATATATATTTTAAACGGACATATTACATATACATCAGTATTCAGACCTTTTACTCAGTACTTTGTTGAAGCACCTTTGGCAGCGATTACAGCCTTGAGGCTGGGGTATGAATTTACAAGCTTGGTACACCTGTATTTGGGAGGTTTCTCCCATTCATCTCTGCAGATCCTCTCAACCTCTGTCAGGTTGGATGTGGAGCGTCTCTCCAGAGATGTTTGATCCGGTTCAAGTCCAGGCTCTAGCTGGGCCAATCAAGGACATTCAGAGACTTGTCCTGAAGCCACTCCTGCGTTGTCTTGGCTGTGTGCTTAGGGTCTTTGTCCTGTTGGGTGGTGAACCTTCGCCCCAGTCTGAGGACCTGAGCGCTCTGGAGCAGGTTTTCATCAAGGATCTCTCTGTACTTTGCTCCGTTCATCCTTGCCTCAATCCTAACTAGTCTTCCAGTCCCTGCCGCTGAAAATCATCCCCACAGTATGATGCTGCCACCCCCATGCTTCACCGTAGGGATGGTGCCAGGTTTCTTCCAGACGTGACGCTTGGCATTCAGGCCAAAGAGTTCAATCTTGGTTTCATCAGACCAGAGAATCTTGTTTCTCATGGTCAGAGTCTTTAGGTGCCTTTTGGCAAACTCCAAGTGGGCTGTCATGTGCCTTTTACTGAGGAGTGGATTCCGTCTGGCCACCCAACCATAAAGGCCTGATTGGTGGAGCTCTGTCAGAGTGACCATCAGGTTATTTGTCACCTCCCTGACCAAGGCCGTTTACCGATTGCTCAGTTTGTCAGGGCGGCCAGCTCTAGGAAGAGTCTTGGTGGTTCCAAACTTCTTCTATTTAAGAATGATGGAGGCCACTGTGTTCTTGGGGACCTTAAATGCTACAGAAATGTTTTAGTACCCTTCCCCAGATCTGTGCCTCGACACAATCCTGTCTTGGAGCTCTACGGACAATTCCTTCGACTTCATGGCTTGGTTTTTGCTCTGACATGCACTGTCAACTGTGGGACCTTACATAGACAGGTGTGAGGGCCTTTCCAAATCATATCCAATCAATTAAATTTACCACAGTTGGACTCCAATCAAATTGTAGAAAACATCTCAAGGATGATCAACCAGATGCACCTGAGCTCAATTTCGAGTCTCATAGCAAAGAGTCTGAATACTAATGTAAAGAAGGTATTTCAGTTTAATTTGTTATAAAATACGCATTTTTTTTCTAAAAACCTGTTTACGCTTTGTCATTATGGGGTATTGTTTTTTTTTTAACCTTTATTTAACGAGGCAAGTCAGTTAAGAACAATTTCTTATTTTCAATAACGGCCTAGGAACAGTGGGGTTAACTGCCTGTTCAGGGGCAGAACGACAGATTTGTACCTTGTCATTTTGGTGATTCGATCTTGCAACCTTCCGGTTACTAGGCCAAAGCTCTAACCACTAGGCTACCCTGCTGCCCCTCCACTCTAACCACTAGGCTACCCTGCCGCCCCTCCACTCTAACCACTAGGCTACCCTGCTGCCCCTCCACTCTAACCACTAGGCTACCCTGCCGCCCCTCCACTCTAACCACTAGTCTACCCTGCCGCCCCTCCACTCTAACCACTAGGCTACCCTGCCGCCCCTCCACTCTAACCACTAGGCTACCCTGCCGCCCCTCCACTCTAACCACTAGTCTACCCTGCCGCCCCTCCACTCTAACCACTAGGCTACCCTGCCGCCCCTCCACTCTAACCACTAGGCTACCCTGCCGCCCCTCCACTCTAACCACTAGGCTACCCTGCTGCCCCTCCACTCTAACCACTAGTCTACCCTGCCGCCCCTCCACTCTAACCACTAGGCTACCCTGCCGCCCCTCCACTCTAACCACTAGGCTACCCTGCCGCCCCTCCACTCTAACCACTAGGCTACCCTGCTGCCCCTCCACTCTAACCACTAGGCTACCCTGCTGCCCCTCCACTCTAACCACTAGGCTACCCTGCCGCCCCTCCACTCTAACCACTAGGCTACCCTGCTGCCCCTCCACTCTAACCACTAGACTACCCTGCCGCCCCTCCACTCTAACCTCTAGGCTACCCTGCCGCCCCTCCACTCTAACCACTAGGCTACCCTGCCGCCCCTCCACTCTAACCACTAGGCTACCCTGCTGCCCCTCCACTCTAACCACTAGTCTACCCTGCCGCCCCTCCACTCTAACCACTAGGCTACCCTGCCGCCCCTCCACTCTAACCACTAGGCTACCCTGCCGCCCCTCCACTCTAACCACTAGGCTACCCTGCTGCCCCTCCACTCTAACCACTAGGCTACCCTGCTGCCCCTCCACTCTAACCACTAGGCTACCCTGCCGCCCCTCCACTCTAACCACTAGGCTACCCTGCCGCCCCTCCACTCTAACCACTGGTCTACCCTGCCGCCCCTCCACTCTAACCACTAGGCTACCCTGCCGCCCCTCCACTCTAACCACTAGTCTACCCTGCCGCCCCTCCACTCTAACCACTAGTCTACCCTGCTGCCCCTCCACTCTAACCACTAGGCTACCCTGCCGCCCCTCCACTCTAACCACTAGTCTACCCTGCCGCCCCTCCACTCTAACCACTAGTCTACCCTGCTGCCCCTCCACTCTAACCACTAGGCTACCCTGCTGCCCCTCCACTCTAACCACTAGGCTACCCTGCTGCCCCTCCACTCTAACCACTAGTCTACCCTGCTGCCCCTCCACTCTAACCACTAGGCTACCCTGCTGCCCCTCCACTCTAACCACTAGGCTACCCTGCTGCCCCTCCACTCTAACCACTAGGCTACCCTGCCGCCCCTCCACTCTAACCTCTAGGCTACCCTGCCGCCCCTCCACTCTAACCACTAGGCTACCCTGCTGCCCCTCCACTCTAACCACTAGGCTACCCTGCTGCCCCTCCACTCTAACCACTAGACTACCCTGCTGCCCCTCCACTCTAACCACTAGGCTACCCTGCCGCCCCTCCACTCTAACCACTAGGCTACCCTGCCGCCCCTCCACTCTAACCACTAGGCTACCCTGCCGCCCCTCCACTCTAACCACTAGGCTACCCTGCCGCCCCTCCACTCTAACCACTAGTCTACCCTGCCGCCCCTCCACTCTAACCACTAGGCTACCCTGCCGCCCCTCCACTCTAACCACTAGGCTACCCTGCTGCCCCTCCACTCTAACCACTAGGCTACCCTGCCGCCCCTCCACTCTAACCACTAGTCTACCCTGCCGCCCCTCCACTCTAACCACTAGGCTACCCTGCCGCCCCTCCACTCTAACCACTAGTCTACCCTGCCGCCCCTCCACTCTAACCACTAGTCTACCCTGCCGCCCCTCCACTCTAACTACTAGGCTACCCTGCTGCCCCATTGTGTTTAGATTGGTAAGGATTTTTTTTTTTTTATCCATTTTAGAATAAGGCAAAATGTAGAAAAAGTCAAGGGGTCTGAACACCTTCTGAAGGCACTGTATATGTGATCATCTGGACCACTAGATGGAACTTCACACTCAGTCAATTCAATTCAATTCAAAGGGCTTTACTGTCATGGGAAACACATGTTTACATTGTCAAAGCAAGTGAAATAGATAAACAAAACAATAAAAAATGAACAATAAACATTACACTCACAAACGTTCCAAAATCATTTCAAAATGTCATATTATTATGTCTACATACAAGTGTTGTAACGATGTGCAAATAGTTAAAGTACAAAAGGGGAAATAAATAAGCATAAATATGGGTTGTATTTTACAATGGTGTTTGTTCTTCACTGCAGTTCACTTCAGGGCTCATATATATCAAGCATCTCAGAGCGGGAGTACTGATCTAGAATCAGATCCCTCGTTGTCTCTGTGATCTTACTCATAACACTCTAAAAAGGTTCAACTGATCCCAGATCAGCAGTCCTACTTTGACACAGTACATATACGGCCCCAGACTTCCCTTCAGTCGACACTGCAGGACTGAACAGAGATTGATTTTCCACTGATGTGTGAATGTCTCTTATTGAAGTATTAGAGGAGACGGGAGGAGATAACAAGGACTCTCAGTCCCTCCCTAAATACACACTACTGTTACTGAGGGAGGAGATAACATGGACTCTCAGTCCCTCCCTAAATACACACTACTGTTACTGAGGGAGGAGATAACAAGGACTCTCAGTCCCTCCCTAAATACACACTACTGTTACTGAGGGAGGAGATAACATGGACTCTCAGTCCCTCCCTAAATACACAGTACTGTTACTGAGGGAGGAGATAACATGGACTCTCAGTCCCTCCCTAAATACACAGTACTGTTACTGAGGGAGGAGATAACATGGACTCTCCTGGACTCTCAGTCCCTCCCTAAATACACACTACTGTTACTGAGGGAGGAGATAACATGGACTCTCCTGGACTCTCAGTCCCTCTCTAAATACACACTACTGTTACTGAGGGAGGAGATAACATGGACTCTCAGTCCCTCTCTAAATACACACTACTGTTACTGAGGGAGGAGATAACATGGACTCTCAGTCCCTCCCTAAATACACAGTACTGTTACTGAGGGAGGAGATAACATGGACTCTCAGTCCCTCCCTAAATACACACTACTGTTACTGAGGGAGGAGATAACATGGACTCTCAGTCACTCCCTAAATACACACTACTGTTACTGAGGGAGGAGATAACATGGACTCTCAGTCCCTCCCTAAATACACACTACTGTTACTGAGGGAGGAGATAACATGGACTCTCAGTCCCTCCCTAAATACACACTACTGTTACTGAGGGAGGAGATAACATGGACTCTCCTGGACTCTCAGTCCCTCCCTAAATACACAGTACTGTTACTGAGGGAGGAGATAACATGGACTCGCCTGGACTCTCAGTCCCTCTCTAAATACACACTACTGTTACTGAGGGAGGAGATAACATGGACTCTCAGTCCCTCCCTAAATACACACTACTGTTACTGAGGGAGGAGATAACATGGACTCTCAGTCCCTCCCTAAATACACACTACTGTTACTGAGGGAGGAGATAACATGGACTCTCAGTCCCTCCCTAAATACACACTACTGTTACTGAGGGAGGAGATAACATGGACTCTCCTGGACTCTCAGTCCCTCCCTAAATACACACTACTGTTACTGAGGGAGGAGATAACATGGACTCTCCTGGACTCTTAGTCCCTCCCTAAATACACACTACTGTTACTGAGGGAGGAGATAACATGGACTCTCAGTCCCTCCCTAAATACACACTACTGTTACTGAGGGAGGAGATAACATGGACTCTCCTGGACTCTCAGTCCCTCCCTAAATACACACTACTGTTACTGAGGGAGGAGATAACATGGACTCTCCTGGACTCTCAGTCCCTCCCTAAATACACACTACTGTTACTGAGGGAGGAGATAACATGGACTCGCCTGGACTCTCAGTCCCTCCCTAAATACACACTACTGTTACTGAGGGAGGAGATAACATGGACTCTCAGTCCCTCCCTAAATACACACTACTGTTACTGAGGGAGGAGATAACATGGACTCTCAGTCCCTCCCTAAATACACACTACTGTTACTGAGGGAGGAGATAACATGGACTCTCCTGGACTCTCAGTCCCTCCCTAAATACACACTACTGTTACTGAGGGAGGAGATAACATGGACTCTCCTGGACTCTTAGTCCCTCCCTAAATACACACTACTGTTACTGAGGGAGGAGATAACATGGACTCGCCTGGACTCTCAGTCCCTCCCTAAATACAAACTACTGTTACTGAGGGAGGAGATAACATGGACTCGCCTGGACTCTCAGTCCCTCCCTAAATACACACTACTGTTACTGAGGGAGGAGATAACATGGACTCTCCTGGACTCTCAGTCCCTTCCTAAATACACACTACTGTTACTGAGGGAGGAGATAACATGGACTCGCCTGGACTCTCAGTCCCTCCCTAAATACACACTACTGTTACTGAGGGAGGAGATAACATGGACTCTCAGTCCCTCCCTAAATACACACTACTGTTACTGAGGGAGGAGATAACATGGACTCTCCTGGACTCTCAGTCCCTCCCTAAATACACACTACTGTTACTGATCATAGCCACTACTGTTACTGTAACCAACTGATCATAGACAATCCTGTTACTGATCATAGACACTACTGTTACTGATCATAGACACTACTGTTACTGATCATAGCCACTACTGTTACTGATCATAGACACTACTGTTACTGATCATAGACACTACTGTTACTGATCATAGACACTACTGTTACTGTATCTTACTGATCATAGACACTACTGTTACTGATCATAGACACTACTGTTACTGATCATAGACACTACTGTTACTGATCATAGACACTACTGTTACTGATCATAGACACTACTGTTACTGATCATAGACACTACTGTTACTATAACCAACTGATCATAGACACTACTATTACTGATCATAGACACTACTATTACTGATCATAGACAATCCTGTAACCTACAGATCGTTTGTAAAGAACAACTCCGATGACATGTTCCAATCATAAACCAATAGGTGAAGCCCAGTGCATCCTTACTGCACAGTCGTTAGTTGGTGTTGTTAGTAAATGGATATTAGGACAGAACAACGGATCCCTCACCCAGGAACTGGACAGACAAGAGGCAGGCCTCGGTCAGCAGGGTCCACTGGATAATGGCCTTCTCTGCTGTGTACAGACCTTTCCACATGATCAATGAGACACCTGGTGGGAGAGAGAGAGGAGAGGGAGAGAGAGAGAGAGGAGAGACAGAGAGAGAGACAGAGAGAGAGAGAGAGAGAGAGACCGAGAGACAGAGAGAGAGAGAGGAGAGACAGAGAGAGAGAGGAGAGACAGAGAGAGAGACAGAGAGAGAGAGAGAGAGGAGAGAGAGAGAGAGAGAGAGAGAGAGAGAGGAGAGAGAGAGAGAGGAGAGACAGAGAGAGAGAGGAGAGACAGAGAGAGAGACAGAGAGAGAGAGAGGAGAGAGAGAGAGAGAGAGAGAGGAGAGAGAGAGATGAGAGAGAGGAGAGAGAGGAGATAGGAGAGAGAAAGAGAGGAGAGAGAGAGAGAGAGAGAGAGGAGAGGAGAGACAGAGAGAGAGAGAAAGGTGGAGAGAGAGAGAGAGAGAGAGAGAGAGAGACAGAGACAGACAGAGGGATGTTTAGCATTAGGGTGAGGACTATAGTCGTCTAGTGTGTAGCCAGCCTTCTAAAACCCTGTTGTCTCGATCACTCCACTATTGGAAGTACTGTGAGAAGTCTGGGTTTCCGAGGTCAGGTCCACATCGGTTCACATCAGAACGGATACAGACAACCAGATCTCTCAGCTACTAATTCCTTCCTTCCTGGAAGTGGCTGGATTTTAACACTGTACTAGAGTAGGGAGGACATCCTGTCCATCAGGAAGTAGTGAGCCATTCTGATGACCCCAGCCCACACAGAGCCTTGGATAGATACAGTATAATACTGTATTTAGAACTATATAGTACATCTGTGGCTCTGCTTCAACCAAGGCTGTTACTGAACAGACAGTAGAGGAACTGTGTCTGTGTTCCAAAAGGCACCCTAATTCCCTATTAGTGTGCACTACTTTCAACCAGAGCTCTATGGAACCTGGACAAAAGCAGTGCACTATAAAACATGGAATAGGGTGCCATTTGGGACGAACGCTGTATCTTCACCCCTTGTTTCCTACAGCCTTCCGCTGTTAAGGGATTATCCTCTCTTCCTTCCTGTCTTTCTCAGCAGGGTTCCGCCTTCCATCCATCCCTCCATCTCTCTCTCCATCAGAGGGGGACTGTACAGCCACGCCCTGCTGTACTCAAATGCACTCCCTCATCATGTAATACTGTAAAACATGGCGGACTTAATACAAACCTCTTAATACCCTGTGACAAAAACTATTCAAGTAGTCACGATTATTACCATCTTATTACGCTAGAGGTCCTACCTGTTATTTAGCTAGATAAGCCCTCAGCTGGTTCTGGTCTTACATGTTATTTAGCTAGGTAAGCCCTCAGCTGGTCCTACCTGTTATTTATCTAGGTAAGCCCTCAGCTGGTTCTGGTTCTACCTGTTATTTAGCTAGGTAAGCCCTAAACTGGTTCTGGTCCTACCTGGTATTTCGCTAGGTAAGCCCTAAACTGGTTCTGGTTCTACCTGTTATTTAGCTAGGTAAGCCCTCAGCTGGTTCTGGTCCTACCTGTTATTTAGCTAGGTAAACCCTCAGCTGGTTCTGGTCCTACCTGTTATTTAGCTAGGTAAACCCTCAGCTGGTTCTGGTCCTACCTGTTATTTAGCTAGGTAAGCCCTCAGCTGGTTCTGGTCCTACCTGTTATTTAGCTAGGTAAACCCTCAGCTGGTTCTAGTCCTACCTGTTATTTAGCTAGGTAAGCCCTCAGCTGGTTCTGGTCCTACCTGTTATTTAGCTAGGTAAGCTCTCAGCTGGTCCTACCTGTTATTTAGCTAGGTAAGCCCTCAGCTGGTTCTGGTTCTACCTGTTATTTAGCTAGGTAAACCCTAAACTGGTTCTGGTCTTACCTGTTATTTAGCTAGGTAAACCCTGAGCTGGTTCTGGTTCTACCTGTTATTTAGCTAGGTAAACCCTAAACTGGTTCTGGTCCTACCTGTTATTTAGCTAGGTAAGCCCTCCGCTGGTTCTGGTCCAACCTGTTATTTAGCTAGGTAAACCCTCAGCTGGTTCTGGTCCTACCTGTTATTTAGCTAGGTAAACCCTAAACTGGTTCTGGTTCTACCTGTTATTTAGCTAGGTAAGCCCTAAACTGGTTCTGGTCCTACCTGTTATTTAGCTAGGTAAACCCTCAGCTGGTCCTACCTGTTATTTAGCTAGGTAAACCCTCAGCTGGTCCTACTTGTTATTTAGCTAGGTAAACCCTAAACTGGTTCTGGTCCTACCTGTTATTTAGCTAGGTAAACCCTCAACTGGTTCTGGTCCTACCTGTTATTTAGCTAGGTAAGCCCTCAGCTGGTCCTACCTGTTATTTAGCTAGGTAAGCCCTCAGCTGGTTCTGGTCCTACCTGTTATTTAGCTAGGTAAGCCCTAAACTGGTTCTGGTCTAGTGTCTGGTGTTAAATCATTAATAGCTGGTGAGACTGAGCGGTTTCCTTGGCAGAGAAGTGCCAGTAGACAGCCCTTACTGAGTAGTGCTCCTTCATAGTCTGATACTGTCACAGTAGACAGCCCTTACTGAGTAGTGCTCCTCCTCCCTAGAGTCTGATACTGTCACAGTAGACAGCCCTTACTGAGTAGTGCTGCTCCTCCCTAGAGTCTGATACTGTCACAGTAGACAGCCCTTACTGAGTAGTGCTCCTCCTCCCTAGAGTCTGATACTGTCACAGTAGACAGCCCTTACTGAGTAGTGCTCCTCCTCCATAGAGTCTGATACTGTCACAGTAGACAGCCCTTACTGAGTAGTGCTCCTCCTCCATAGAGTCTGATACTGTCACAGTAGACAGCCCTTACTGAGTAGTGCTTCTCCCTAGAGTCTGATACTGTCACAGTAGACAGCCCTTACGGAGTAGTGCTCCTCCTCCATAGAGTCTGATACTGTCACAGTAGACAGCCCTTACTGAGTAGTGCTCCTCCTCCCTAGAGTCTGATACTGTCACAGTAGACAGCCCTTACTGAGTAGTGCTGCTCCTCCCTAGAGTCTGATACTGTCACAGTAGACAGCCCTTACTGAGTAGTGCTCCTCCTCCCTAGAGTCTGATACTGTCACAGTAGACAGCCCTTACTGAGTAGTGCTCCTCCTCCCTAGAGTCTGATTCTGTCACAGTAGACAGCCCTTACTGAGTAGTGCTCCTCCTCCATAGAGTCTGATACTGTCACAGTAGACAGCCCTTACTGAGTAGTGATCCTTCTCCCTAGAGTCTGATACTGTCACAGTAGACAGCCCTTTCTGAGTAGTGCTCCTCCTCCCTAGAATCTGATACTGTCACAGTAGACAGCCCTTACTGAGTAGTGCTCCTCCATAGAGTCTGATACTGTCACAGTAGACAGCCCTTACTGAGTAGTGCTCCTCCTCCCTAGAGTCTGATTCTGTCACAGTAGACAGCCCTTACTGAGTAGTGCTCCTCCTCCCTAGAATCTGATACTGTCACAGTAGACAGCCCTTACTGAGTAGGGCTCCTCCATAGAGTCTGATGGAGATCCTGGTGGTCCTGAGCTCAAACACAAACTCATAGAGCTGACTGGGGAACACTAGAGCCTGTAGAGACAGACAGGGAGGAAGAGAGAGAGAAAGAGAGAGAGAGAGAGAGAGAGAGAGAGGGGAAAGAGGTGGGAGAGAGAGGAAGAGGGGAATGAGGTGGGAGAGAGAGGGAGAGAGGGGAAAGAGAGGTGGGAGAGAGGGAGGGAGAGATGTAGAGAGAGAGAGGGGATAGAGGTGGGAGAGAGTGGGAGAGAGGGAGGGGAGCGAGGGGGAGAGAGGTGGGAGAGAGAGGGAGAGAGCGCAAGAGTGGGAGAGAGAGATTTGATTTGAGAGAGGGAGAGAGAGAGAGAGGGGGGAGCGAGGGGTAGGAGAGAGGAAGAGAGAGAGCGCAGGAGAGCGAGAGAGAGAGGGAGGAGAGAGAGGGAGGAGAGAGTGAGAGAGAGCGGGAGAGAGAGAGAGGTGGGAGAGAGAAGAAGAGCTCAGTGTTACATATGCTGTAAAATAATAATAACAATAATAAGGCTTTTGATAGACCCAGAGACACTTGACAACCCATCCAGCAGTAGTGTCTTCTGTCCTGGTTCTGGGTTCACCGGGGTTACAGGCTTTTCCCCCCAACCAGGTAACAACACACCTGATTCAACTAATCAACAAGACCTTGATGAGTCAAATCAGATGTTGTTGTTGTTAGTGTGGGGCTGGAGAACAAGCCTGCACACCCTGTCCATTCCCCAGGACCAAGGAGATTGGGATTTCTATACAGTACAGCAGAGGTCAAGCTAAGTCCAGTTGACTAAATGTACACTACTTACTATTAAGGCTAGGGTTTAGTCCAGTTGACTAATGTACACTACTTACTATTAAGGCTATGGTTTAGTCCAGTTGACTAATGTACACTACTTACTATTAAGGCTATGGTTTAGTCCAGTTGACTAGTGTACACTACTTACTATTAAGGCTATGGCTTAGTCCAGTTGACTAGTGTACACTACTAAGGCTATGGTTTAGTCCAGTTGACTAATGTACACTATTAAGGCTATGGTTTAGTCCAGTTGACTAATGTACACTACTCACTATTATGGCTATGGTTTAGTCCAGTTGACTAATGTACACTACTTACTATTAAGGCTATGGTTGTGAACAGAACAGCAGACATGAGAATCCATATCCTAGAAAGAAAACACAGAAGAAAGACATAAATACATTGTATTGATCAGAAACACAGGAGAGGAATAAACACAGATATTGATCATCAGAAACACACTAGACAGAGCTCAGAGAACAATGGGAATCCATTGGGCTATTCAGGACGCAGACAGAGAGAGACTGATCCAGCTGCCTGTACTTCATCCTGTATTCTCCCACAGTACAACTATCATATCAAATAGGTAACAGGAAGTAACTGCTGAATATTCTGTCTGTTGATGGTTCTATAAAGATACTATATTCTGTCTGATGGTTCTAGAAAGATCCTATATTCTGTTGATGGTTCTATAAGGATCCTATATTCTGTTGATGGTTCTATCAAAATCCTATATTCTGTTGATGGTTCTATAAGGATCCTATATTCTGTCTGTTGATGGTTCTATCAAAATCCTATATTCTGTTGATGGTTCTATAAGGATCCTATATTCTGTTGAATATGATGTGATCTTCCTGTCTGGGTTGGCGCCCCCCCCCTTGGGTTGTGCCGTGGCGGAGATCTTTGTGGGCTATACTCGGCCTTGTCTCAGGGTGGTAAATTGGTGGTTGGAGATATCCCTCTAGTGGTGTGGGGGCTGTGCTTTGGCAAAGTGGGTGGGGTTATATCCTTCCTGTTTGGTCCTGTCCAGGGGTATCATCGGATGGGGCCACAGTGTCTCCTGACCCCTCATGTCTCAGCCTTCAGTATTTATGCTGCAGTAGTTTATGTGTCGGGGGGCTAGGGTTAGTTTGTTATATCTGGAGTACTTCTCCTGTCTTATCCGGTGTCCTGTGTGAATTTCTGTGTGTATGCTCTCTCTAATTCTCCTTCTTTCTCTCTCTCGGAGGACCTGAGCCCTAGGACCATGCCTCAGGTCTACCTGGCATGATGACTCCTTGCTGTCCCCAGTCCACCTGGCCGTGCTGCTGCTCCAGTTTCAACTGTTCTGCCTGTGATTATTATTATTTGACCATGCTGGTCATTTATGAACATTTGAACATCTTGGCCATGTTCTGTTATAATCTCCACCCGGCACAGCCAGAAGAGGACTGGCCATCCCTCATAGCCTGGTTCCTCTCTAGGTTTCTTCCTAGGTTTTGGCCTTTCTAGGGAGTTTTTCCTAGCCACCGTGCTTCTACACCTGCATTGCTTGCTGTTTGGGGTTTTAGGCTGGGTTTCTGTACAGCACTTTGAGATATCAGCTGATGTACAAAGGGCTATATAAATACATTTGATTTGATGGTTCTATAAGGATCCTATATTCTGTCTGTTGATGGTTGTATGAGGATCCTATATTCTGTTGATGGTTGTATAAGGATCCTATATTCTGTTGATGGTTGTATAAGGATCCTATATTCTGTTGATGGTTCTACAATGATCCTATATTCTGATGATGGTTCTATAAGGATCCTACATTCTATTGATGGTTCTACAAGGATCCTATATTCTGTTGATGGTTCTATAAGGATCCTATATTCTGTTGATGGTTGTATGAGGATCCTATATTCTGTTGATGGTTGTATAAGGATCCTATATTCTGTTGGTGGTTCTATAAGGATCCTATATTCTGTTGATGGTTGTATGAGGATCCTATATTCTGTTGATGGTTGTATAAGGATCCTATATTCTGTTGATGGTTGTATAAGGATCCTATATTCTGTTGATGGTTCTACAATGATCCTATATTCTGATGATGGTTCTATAAGGATCCTACATTCTATTGATGGTTCTACAAGGATCCTATATTCTGTTGATGGTTCTATAAGGATCCTATATTCTGTTGATGGTTGTATGAGGATCCTATATTCTGTTGATGGTTGTATAAGGATCCTATATTCTGTTGGTGGTTCTATAAGGATCCTATATTCTGTTGATGGTTGTATGAGGATCCTATATTCTGTTGATGGTTGTATAAGGATCCTATATTCTGTTGATGGTTGTATAAGGATCCTATATTCTGTTGATGGTTCTATAAGGATCCTATATTCTGTTGATGGTTGTATGAGGATCCTATATTCTGTTGATGGTTCTACAAGGATCCTATATTCTGTTGATGGTTGTACGAGGATCCTACATTCTATTGATGGTTCTACAAGGATCCTATATTCTGTTGATGGTTCTATAAGGATCCTATATTCTGTTGATGGTTCTATAAGGATCCTATATTCTGTTGATGGTTGTATAAGGATCCTATATTCTGTTGATGGTTGTATGAGGATCCTATATTCTGTTGATGGTTGTATGAGGATCCTACATTCTGTTGATGGTTCTACGAGGATCCTACATTCTATTGATGGTTCTACAAGGATCCTATATTCTGTTGATGGTTGTATAAGGATCCTATATTCTGTTGATGGTTGTATAAGGATCCTATATTCTGTTGATGGTTGTATAAGGATCCTATATTCTGTTGATGGTTGTATAAGGATCCTATATTCTGTTGATGGTTGTATAAGGATCCTATATTCTGTTGATGGTTGTATAAGGATCCTATATTCTGTTGATGGTTGTATGAGGATCCTATATTCTGTTGATGGTTGTATAAGGATCCTATATTCTGTTGATGGTTCTACAAGGATCCTATATTCTGTTGATGGTTGTATAAGGATCCTATATTCTGTTGATGGTTGTATGATGATCCTATATTCTGTTGATGGTTGTATGAGGATCCTATATTCTGTTGATGGTTCTATAAGGATCCTATATTCTGTTGATGGTTGTATGAGGATCCTATATTCTGTTGATGGTTGTATAAGGATCCTATATTCTGTTGATGGTTGTATAAGGATCCTATATTCTGTTGATGGTTGTATAAGGATCCTATATTCTGTTGATGGTTGTATGAGGATCCTATTCTCTTCACACTACAACAACCATATGAAAGGGCCTACTGGTAGTAGAGAATGTAAGCCTACCAAATGGCACACCTATTCCCTTGTTAAGTACACTACTTTTGAACAGGGTTCTTGTAAAAAAAAAAAAGAGTAGTGCACTATATAGGGAATAGGGTGCCATTTGGGACACATGGGAAGGAACTAAATGAGAGAGTAAATCTAATGTCTGCTACCTGTCTGTATAATGAATCTTCTGTAAAGATCACAACACCTTTTTATGCCTGGCATAAAGAGCAGTAAACACTGGCAGCATCCCAAACGGAAACCTATACCCTACATAGTCCCTTTGGGTCCAGGTCTAAAGGAGTGCACTATATATGGACTAGGGTGGCATTGGGCCTGGAGTCAGTGGACATTCATTTTCCTTTCATGTCCTGCTTCTCCATCACTCCCACTTTGATGTGTACACTTTCCATTACCTTAGTAAGGGGGGGGGGGGGTACGGCCGGCGAGACATTTATAAAAATGTATTAAATATGATTATATTTGAGTTAAGATTTTTGGCCTAAAATGACTCATTCCATGATATACAAACATCCCCCACTAGATGGCGCTGTAGCCTGGTAACGTGCACTGTATTTCAGCCTACAGTCGGATTCAGAATGCGCTCAGTCATCGTGGCCACTTCATTGCTTGACGACTTTTGATGTGAAAAATAAGTGCTGCGAAAATTGGGACTCTGAATGTTGTTTATTTAAAGAAAAATGGACAGCAACATTTTTGAAATCTTTTTTTTAAACTAATATTGGACATAAGGCTGATATGCCAAGAAAGTGTAGCCGTTTTTAAAGAATATAATCTCAAATCGCCATTTTTCAAGCAAGCATGCTAACTACGCTAGCGATCTGTCCTATCAGGAACTAGCCAGGAAATAGCCAAAACTAGCCACAAACTTAAAAGCCCAACAAAATCCGAGACAAAATGAATTACTGTGGAGAAAAATAACAAACGTCACAACAGATGTATTACCTAATCTAACCGGTAAAACATTGGGCTACTAATAAGATTCTAAAAGACAAAGTAAAAGAAGAAATATTGATATACAAATGGATCTGATTTCACCCTTTTGAAACGTTGAGAGAATAACGGTATGTCTAACAGCAACTATTCTCTTTGTGACCGTGACATACACTCCCCTACATGTTTATTTGGACAGTGAAGCTCTCTACTCCAACATTTGGGATTTGAGATCAATTGTTTTATACGAGGCGAGAGAACAGAATGACACCTTTTATTTGAGGGTATTTTCATATACACTGCTCAAAAAAATAAAGGGGACACTTAAACAACACAATGTAACTCCAAGTCAATCACACTTCTGTGAAATCAAACTGTCCACTTAGGAAGCAACACCGATTGACAATAAATTTCACATGCTGTTGTGCCAATGGAATAGACAACAGGTGGAAATTATAGGCATTTAGTAAGACACCCCCAATAAAGGAGTGGTTCTGCAGGTGGTGACCACAGACCACTTCTCAGTTCCTATGCTTCCTGGCTGATGTTTTGGTCACTTTTTAATGCTGCCGGTGCTTTCACTCTAGTGGTAGCATGAGACGGAGTCTACAACCCACACAAGTGGCTCAGGTAGTGCAGCTCATCCAGGATGGAACATTAATGCGAGCTGTGGCAAGAAGGTTTGCTGTGTCTGTCAGCGTAGTGTCCAGAGCATGGAGGCGCTACCAGGAGACAGGCCAGTACATCAGGAGACGTGGAGGAGGCCGTAGGAGGGCAACAACCCAGCAGCAGGACCGCTACCTCCGCCTTTGTGCAAGGAGGAGCAGGAGGAGCACTGCCAGAGCCCTGCAAAATGACCTCCAGCAGGCCACAAATGTGCATGTGTCTGCTCAAACGGTCAGAAACAGACTCCATGAGGGTGGTATGAGGGCCCGACGTCCACAGGTGGGGGTTGTGCTTACAGCCCAACACCGTGCAGGACGTTTGGCATTTGCCAGGGAACACTAAGATTGGCAAATTCGCCACTGGCGCCCTGTGCTCTTCACAGATGAAAGCAGGTTCACACTGAACACGTGACAGACGTGAGAGTCTGGAGACGCCGTGAAGAACGTTCTGCTGCCTGCAACATCCTCCAGCATGACCGGTTTGGCGGTGGGTCAGTCATGGTGTGGGGTGGCATTTCTTTGGGGGGCCGCACAGCCCTCCATGTGCTCGCCAGAGGTAGCCTGACTGCCATTAGGTACCGAGATGAGAAATGCCACCCCGAGATGAGATCCCTTGTGAGACCATATGCTGGTGTGGTTGGCCCTGGGTTCCTCCTAATGCAAGACAATGCTAGACCTCATGTGGCTGGAGTGTGTCAGCAGTTCCTGCAAGAGGAAGGCATTGATGCTATGGACTGGCCCGCCCGTTCCCCAGACCTGAATCCAATTGAACACATCTGGGACATCATGTCTCGCTCCATCCACCAACGCCACGTTGCACCACAGACTGTCCAGGAGTTGGCGGATGCTTTAGTCCAGGTCTGGGAGGAGATCCCTCAGGAGACCATCCACCACCTCATCAGGAGCATGCCCAGGCGTTGTAGGGAGGTCATACAGGCACGTGGAGGCCACACACACTACTGAGCCTCATTTTGACTTGTTTTAAGGACATTAAATAGCCAGAAATCTTGCTTGTTTGTAGGTGACCAAATACTTATTTTCCACCATAATTTGCAAATAAATTCATAAAAAAATCCTACAATGTGATTTTCTGATTTTTTTTTCTCATTTTATCTGTCATAGTTGAAGTGTACCTATGATGAAAATTACAGGCCTCATATTTTTAAGTGGGAGAACTTGCACAATTGGTGGCTGACTAAATAATGTTTTGCCCCACTGTATATACATATAGTATGTGGCCCTTCAATTGGTTTCAAAAAGTCAACGTGGCCCTTGAGCCAAAAGGTTTGCCCACCCTGCCTTAACTAAACCACTATACCACTTCATTACCTTAGAATATACCACTTCATTACCTTAGACTATACCACTTCATTACCTTAGACTATACCACTTCATTACCTTAGACTAAACCACTATACCACTTCATTACCTTAGACTAAACCACTATACCACTTCATTACCTTAGACTATACCACTTCATTACCTTAGACTATACCACTATACCACTTCATTACCTTAGACTATACCACTATACCACTTCATTACCTTAGACTATACCACTATACCACTTCATTACCTTAGACTAAACCACTATACCACTTCATTACCTTAGACTATACCACTATACCACTGCATTACCTTAGACTATACCACTATACCACTTCATTACCTTAGACTATACCACTTCATTACCTTAGACTAAACCACTATACCACTACATTACCTTAGACAATACCACTTCATTACCTTAGACTAAACCACTATACCACTATACCACTACATTACCTTAGACTATACCACTTCATTACCTTAGACTATACCACTTCATTACCTTAGACTATACCACTTCATTACCTCAGACTATACCACTTCATTACCTTAGACTAAACCACTACACCACTTCATCACCTTAGACTATACCATTTCATTACCTCAGACTATACCACTACACCACTTCATTACCTTAGACTATACCACTATACCACTTCATTACCTTAGACTATACCACTTCATTACCTCAGACTATACTACTACACCACTTCATTACCTTAGACTATACCACTATACCACTTCATTACCTTAGACTATACCATTTCATTACCTTAGACTATACCACTATACCACTTCATTACCTTAGACTATACCACTATATTACCTTAGACTATACCACTTCATTACCTTAGACTATACCACTATACCACTTCATTACCTTAGACTATAACACTATACCACTTCATTACCTTAGACTATACCACTATATTACCTTAGACTATACCACTTCATTACCTTAGACTAAACCACTATACCACTACATTACCTTAGACAATACCACTACATTACCTTAGACTATACCACTTCATTACCTTAGACTATACCACTTCATTACCTCAGACTATACCACTACACCACTTCATTACCTTAGACTAAACCACTACACCACTTCATCACCTTAGACTATACCACTTCATTACCTTAGACTAAACCACTAAACCACTTCATTACCTTAGACTAAACCACTTCATTACCTTAGACTAAACCACTTCATTACCTTAGACTATACCACTTCATTACCTTAGACTATACCACTATACCACTTCATTACCTTAGACTATACCACTTCATTACCTCAGACTATACTACTACACCACTTCATTACCTTAGACTATACCACTTCATTACCTTAGACTAAACCACTACACCACTTCATCACCTTAGACTATACCATTTCATTACCTTAGACCAGGGGTGTCAAAGTCAAATGGACGGAGGGCCAAATAAAAAAATCAGCTACAAGACGAGGGCCGGACTGTTCGAATGTTCATTGAAAAATTTTTAAATGACGCATATAGTCTAGTGAACCTAATTGAACCTACTGAAAACCTAACAAATATATTACAATATGATCAGATAAATAAAGCAATATTTTCTTATGGCTCTGTCAGTAATCTTTAATTTTCAACAGACACAAAAGACAAATTTCCTTTATATAAATATCCCCATAACATGAACATTAAATGAAAGAAACCGGTATTCAAGGCACCATCAGTAGACTATATTTTCTATTTTAGCAAAAGTGGGCTAAATTTACTTCAAAGAAAAAACAATAATAGCAATTTTCTATCATCCACTCAACTGAAATATTTTTAAAATATAATTGGATTGAAATACAAAAAAATAAAGTGCAAAAATCTATTAATCAAAAACAACACTTTGTTTAAGGAGAAGTAACATGCAGTGAAAACAAATATTAAATTTTAACTTTTAAACTTGAACTGAGTAAAAACTCTAAATATGTGATTGCACAGTAATGTTCACTTGTTTGAGGTTGAGGGTGATACTTGGTGGTGTCCCATCTTTTCCACAAGTTCATCAATGTTCGGGGTAAGGCTCTGAGCTGAAGAAATCCTCAGAATTGAGTGGAGGTGTTCAGCAGTAAGTCGACTTCTGTGTGATGTTTTGTTCAGGTTCATCAAAGAAAACAGTTGTTCACACAGGTATGTGCTGCCAAACATAGACAACGTTTGAGCAGCCTGGATGCGCAGCTGGGGCATTGTGCCGGGGAGGAAACGGGCGAACTCCGCAGCACCCACTGCCGCATATTTTGCCCTCAGTGCATCATTGCATTGGAGGTCAATCAACTCCATTTGGAGGTTTGGTGGTGAGCTTTCCACGTCAACAGCAAATGGGTTACCGAGCAGTTCCAACCTGCTTTTTTGTGCTTCAAAGTCAGCAAATCGGCGTCGAAAGTCAGCGGCAAGCATACCTATTTTATCAGCCAACTGTGTGCTCGGGAACGCACTGGTAGAGAGCTTCTCTTTCATGGTCTGGCAGCTGGGAAAGTGGCTCAAATTTTCTTTCCGCATCTGCGTCTCCCACAGAGTCAGTTTGGTTTTAAATGCCTTCACTGTACTGTACATATCAGAGATGACACGATCCCGACCCTGCAGCTGCAAGTTTATTGCATTCAGATGACTCGTAATGTCACACAGAAAAGCCATTTCACACAGAAACATTTCGTCTCGGAGTTGTGTTGTGTCTTTCCCTTTGCTGTCCAAGAACAGACAAATCTCCTCACGAAGCTCGAAACATCTTTGAAGCACCTTTCCCTGGCTTAGCCATCGCACCTCTGTGTGATAAGGCAAATCACCATGCTCCGTTTCTAACTCCGTCAGAAATGCCTTGAACTGGCGGTGATTCAAACCTTTGGCTCTGATAAAGTTAACTGTGCGCGTGATGATGCTCATTACATGCTCCATTTTCAAGGCTTTACCGCACAACGCTTCCTGGTGTATGATACAATGATAAGCTGTCAGCTCACCTGTCGCGTTTTCCTCTTGCATCTTTTCCCGTATCTTCGCCACCAGTCCGCTCCTGTGTCCACACATCGCAGGTGCTCCGTCGGTTGTCAAACCCACGAGTTTTTCCCAAGGCAGCTCCATCTCATTTACACATCTTGACACCTCTTCATACAAATCATGCCCCGTAGTTGTGCCATGCATAGGACGTAAAGCCAAAAACTCCTCTGTCACGCTTAGGTTGGAGTCCACTCCGCGGATGAAAATTGACAACTGGGCAATGTCAGAAATGTCGGTGCTCTCATCCACAGCCAAGGAATATGCAATAAAATCTTTTCCCTTTTTCACAAGCTGCTCTTTTAGATTGATGGACAACTGGTCTACTCTCTCGGCAATGGTGTTTCTGCTCAGACTCACATTTAAAAAGAGTTGCCTTTTTTCTGGGCAAACTTCGTCACAAACTTTAATCATGCAGTTTTTGATGAAATCCCCCTCCGTAAATGGCCGGGCTGATTTAGCGATCTCTTCTGCCAAAATAAAACTGGCCTTGACAGTTGCGTCCGCGTGTGTGTCCGCGTGTTTCGTTTCATAATGTCGTCTCAGATTATACTCTTTCAGTACCGCCACACTTTCTCCACACAGAAGACACACAGGTTTTCCAGCTACCTTCGTGAACATATACTCCGACTCCCACCTTGTTTGAAACCCCCGGTTCTCAGTATCCACCTTCCGTTTTGCCATTTTTGATGGGTATCTGAAAGTTAATTTTACTGTGATGCTGACGACTGCTGTGCCAATAAATATTGAAATGAAGCAGCCTACTGCTCGGTGCGTCACCTTTGCATTGTGGGAAATGTAGTATTGGTGCGTGTAAAAGATCTGCGGGCTGCCGGCTTGCTGCGGGCCGGTTCTAATAATAAATCAAGATCATCCCAGGGGCCGTAAAAAACCTTCTTGCGGGCCGGATGTGGCCCGCGGGCCTTGACTCTGACATATGTGCCTTAGACTATACCACTATACCACTTCATTACCTTAGACTATACCACTATACCACTACATTACCTTAGACTATACCACTTCATTACCTTAGACTATATCACTTCATTACCTTAGACTATACCACTATACCACTTCATTACCTTAGACTATAACACTATACCACTTCATTACCTTAGACTATACCACTTCATTACCTTAGACTATACCACTTCATTACCTTAGACTATACCACTTCATTACCTTAGACTAAACCACTATACCACTTCATTACCTTAGACTATACCACTTCATTACCTTAGACTATACCACTTCATTACCTTAGACTATACCACTATACCACTTCATTACCTTAGACTAAACCACTATACCACTACATTACCTTAGACAATACCACTACATTACCTTAGACTATACCACTTCATTACCTTAGACTATACCACTTCATTACCTCAGACTATACCACTACACCACTTCATTACCTTAGACTAAACCACTACACCACTTCATCACCTTAGACTATACCACTTCATTACCTTAGACTAAACCACTAAACCACTTCATTACCTTAGACTAAACCACTTCATTACCTTAGACTAAACCACTTCATTACCTTAGACTATACCACTATACCACTTCATTACCTTAGACTATACCACTTCATTACCTTAGACTAAACCACTAAACCACTTCATTACCTTAGACTAAACCACTTCATTACCTTAGACTATACCACTTCATTACCTTAGACTATACCACTATACCACTTCATTACCTTAGACTATACCACTATATTACCTTAGACTATACCACTATACCACTTCATTACCTTAGACTATACCACTATATTACCTTAGACTATACCACTAAACCACTTCATTACCTTAGACTAAACCACTTCATTACCTTAGACTATACCACTTCATTACCTTAGACTATACCACTATACCACTTCATTACCTTAGACTATACCACTATATTACCTTAGACTATACCACTATACCACTTCATTACCTTAGACTATACCACTATATTACCTTAGACTATACCACTAAACCACTTCATTACCTTAGACTAAACCACTTCATTACCTTAGACTATACCACTTCATTACCTTAGACTATACCACTATACCACTTCATTACCTTAGACTATACCACTATATTACCTTAGACTATACCACTATACCACTTCATTACCTTGGACTGTAACACTATACCACTTCATTACCTTAGACTATACCACTATACCACTACATTACCTTAGACTATAACACTATACCACTTCATTACCTTAGACTATAACACTACATTACCTTAGACTATACCACTTCATTACCTTAGACTATACCACTATACCACTTCATTACCTAAGACTATACCACTACATTACCTTAGACTATACCACTACATTACCTTAGACTATACCACTATACCACTTCATTACCTTAGACTAAAGGGGGGGGGGGGGGGGGTCCTAGATCAGGAATCTTACTCTGAGATGTTTGATACATACAATCTCTGTTCTGACCTGAGGACCAATGACTACAGTAGATCAGGAATCTTACTCTGAGATGATTGTTATATACAATCTCCGGTCTTACCTGAGGCCTATTGGCTCTCGTACGCCAAACCTCATCTGATTTCCGAGCATCTGACTGATCTGTAAGATGAATAGAAAACACAATACATCTTGATTTAATAAACCATTTAAACATTCTACAAGCAAAGGGACTCATGAGCCCAACGTCAAGCACTTGGTGACAACTGTAACAGTTGAAAGTGCTATACAAATATACACTGATTGATGGACTTGCCTTTAACACGGCAACAAACAGTGATACCACTGTTATTTCTTCACTATTCAATATCCCTTTCAGCTCACGTCAACAGGGTGGAACCCCAGCTAGTAAGGGTCAGGGTTCAGCTGGAGAGACAGGGACAGTAACAGAGACAGAGTAACACAAACACAGACAAAGTAACACAGACAGAGTAACAGAGAAACACAGGCAGGGTAACAGAGAAACACAGGCAGAGAAACAGGCAGAGAAACACAGGCAGAGAAACACAGGCAGAGTAACAGAGAAACACAGGCAGAGAAACACAGGCAGGGTAACAGAGAAACACAGGCAGAAAAACACAGGCAGAGAAAAACAGGCAGAGAAACACAGGCAGGGTAACAGAGAAACACAGGCAGGGTAAAACAGGCAGAGACACACAGGAAGAGTAACACAGGCAGGGTAACAGAGAAACACAGGCAGGGTAACAGAGAAACACAGGCAGAGTAACAGAGAAACACAGGCAGAGAAACACAGGCAGAGAAACACAGGCAGAGAAACACAGGCAGAGAAACACAGGCAGAGAAACACAGGCAGGGTAACACAGGCAGAGACACACAGGCAGAGACACACAGGCAGAGTAGCACAGGCAGGGTAACAGGGAAAACACAGGCAGGGTAACAGAGAAACACAGGCAGAGAAACACAGGCAGAGTAACAGAGAAACACAGGCAGAGAAACACAGGCAGAGTAACAGAGAAACACAGGCAGAGTAACAGAGAAACACAGGCAGAGTAACAGAGAAACACAGGCAGAGAAACACAGGCAGGGTAACAGAGAAACACAGGCAGAGAAACACAGGCAGGGTAACACAGAAAAACAGGCAGGGTAACAGAGAAACACAGGCAGAGTAACAGAGAAACACAGGCAGAGAAACACAGGCAGGGCAACACAGGCAGCGTAACAGAGAAACACAGGCAGAGTAACAGAGAAACACAGGCAGAGTAACAGAGAAACACAGGCAGAGAAACACAGGCAGAGAAACACAGACACAGGCAGGGTAACAGAGAAACACAGGCAGAGTAACAGAGAAACACAGGCAGAGAAACAAAGGCAGGGCAACACAGGCAGCGTAACAGAGAAACACAGGCAAGGTAACAGAGAAACAGGCAGAGAAACACAGGCAGGGTAACACAGATAGAGAAACACAGGCAGAAAAACAGAAACACAGGCAGAGTAACAGAGAAACACAGGCAGGGTAACACAGGCAGAGAAACACAGGCAGAAAAACAGAAACACAGGCAGGGTAACAGAGAAAAACAGGCAGAGTAACAGAGAAACACAGGCAGAGTAACAGAGAAACACAGGCAGAGAAACACAGGCAGGGCAACACAGGCAGGGTAACAGAGAAACACAGGCAGAGTAACAGAGAAACACAGGCAGAGTAACAGAGAAACACAGGCAGAGTAACAGAGAAACACAGGCAGAGTAACAGAGAAACACAGGCAGAGTAACAGAGAAACACAGGCAGGGCAACACAGGCAGGGTAACAGAGAAACACAGGCAGAGTAACAGAGAAACACAGGCAGAGTAACAGAGAAACACAGGCAGAGTAACAGAGAAACACAGGCAGGGCAACACAGGCAGGGTAACAGAGAAACACAGGCAGAGTAACAGAGAAACACAGGCAGAGTAACAGAGAAACACAGGCAGAGTAACAGAGAAACACAGGCAGAGAAACACAGGCAGAGAAACACAGGCAGGGTAACAGAGAAACACAGGCAGAGAAAAACAGGCAGAGAAACACAGGCAGAGAAACACAGGCAGAGTAACACAGACAGAGTAACACAGGCAGGGTAACAGAGAAACACAGGCAGGGTAACACAGGCAGAGACACACAGGCAGGGTAACAGAGAAACACAGGCAGGGTAACAGAGAAACACAGGCAGAGAAACACAGGCAGAGAAACACAGAAACACAGGCAGAGTAACACAGGCAGAGTAACAGAGAAACACAGGCAGAGTAACACAGGCAGAGTAACAGAGAAACACAGGCAGAGTAACACATGCAGAGTAACAGAGAAACACAGGCAGAGTAACAGAGTAACACAGGCAGAGAAACATAGGCAGAGAAACACAGGCAGAGTAACACAGAGAGGGTAACAGAGAAACACAGGCAGGGTAACACAGGCAGGGTAACACAGGCAGAGACACACAGGCAGAGTAACACAGGCAGAGTAACAGGGAAAACACAGGCAGGGTAACAGAGACACACAAGCAGAGTAACACAGGCAGAGTAACACAGGCAGAGTAACACAGGCAGAGTAACACAGGCAGGGTAACAGAGAAACACAGGCAGGGTAACACAGGCAGAGTAACAGGCAGAGAAACACAGGCAGAGAAACACAGGCAGAGTAACACAGGCAGAGTAACAGAGAAACACAGGCAGAGAAACACAGGCAGAGAAACAGAGAAACATGAAGGTTTAGCGGCCATGATTATTTTCATCATTGTGTCAAGAGATATAGTACTAAAACACTTGAGCGTCTCTCTTGATCCTAGGTCCTGGCAGAGTTGTGCAGACTCAGGACAACTGAGCTTCGAAGGAATACGCCTAGAAGGCCAGCATCCCGGAGTCGTCTCTTCACTGTTGATGTTAAGACTGGTGTTTTGCGGGTACTATTTAATGAACCTGCCAATTGAGGACTTGTGAGGCGTCTGTTTCTCAAACTAGACACTCTAATGTACTTGTCCTCTTGCTCAGTTGTGCACCGGGGCCTCCCACTTCTCTTTCTATTCTGGTTAGGGCCAGTTTGCGCTGTTCTGTGAAGGGAGTAGTACACAGCGTTGTACGAGATCTTCAGTTCCTTGACAATTTCTCACATGGAATAGCCTTCATTTCCCAGAACAAGAATAGACTGATGAGTTACAGAAGAAAGTTTTGTTTCTGGCCATTTTGAGCCTGTAATCGAACCCACAAATGCTGATGCTCCAGATACTCAACTAGTCTAAAGAAGGCCAGTTTAATTTCCTTCTTTAACCAGAACAACAGTTTCCAGCTGTGCTAACATAATTGCATAAGGGTTTTCTAATGATCAATTAGCCTTTTTAAATGATAAACTTGGATTAGCTAACACAACGTGCCGTTGGAACACAGGAGTGATGGTTGCTGGTAATGGGTCTCTGTAGATATTATCCATTCATTTTGTATTATTACATTTTTTAATCAGCCGTTTCCAGCTACAATAGTCATTAACATTAACAATGTCTACACTGTATTTCTGATCAATTTGATGTTATTTTAACGGACAACAAATTTGCTTTTCTTTCAAAAACAAGCACATTTTAAAGTGACCCCACATTTTTGAAAGGGTAGTGTATATATATGTTGGGTTTAAGTTGGTTGAGTGCCTTCTAATCCTTTCCTAATCGAATGCATTTGCACTGTTGAGGAAGGGCAGTAGGGTATCTCACTGTATCGTTACACCCTCTGTGTTCTGTGTTCTGTGACAAAACAAACTCAGATTGTGTCATAAAGACTTGATCTCCAGAAATATTTCAATAATAATTATATAACGAATACAAAAATCGCACCATGCTGACAGAGCATGAATATTCCTCCCAAAACTGTGTTCAGCATTTCATCTATTTATGAATACCTGTTGTGGTATTAGAGAGAGAGAGAGAGAGAGAGAGAGAGAGAGAGAGAGAGAGAGAGAGAGAGAGAGAGAGAGAGAGAGAGAGAGAGAGAGAGAGAAACAGAAAACAGATAGATAAACAGAGAGAGATGGAGAGCGAGAGAGAGAGAGATGGAGATAAACAGAGAGAAACAGAGAAAACAGAGAGAAACAGAGAGAGATGGAGAGCGAGAGAGAGAGAGAGAGAGAGACAGAGACAGAGACAGAGAGAGAGAGAGAGAGAGAGAGAGAGAGAGAGAGAGAGAGGGAGAGAGAGAGAGAGAGAGGGAGAGAGAGAGAGAGAGAGAGAGAGAGAAACAGAAAACAGATAGATAAACAGAGAGAGATGGAGAGCGAGAGAGAGAGAGAGATTGAGATAAACAGAGAGAAACAGAGAAAACAGAGAGAAACAGAGAGAGAGAGATGGAGAGAGAGAGAAACACAGAGAGAAATGGAGAGAAACACAGAGAGAGTGTATGTACGTGCAGCGATAGAGGTGAGGTGACATGGAGTCAGGTGTTTGATGCCTGATCAAAGGCCATCTCTGTACACAGAGAGCCATCTGCTGTGTCTGCTGTTGACACTATGAACATGTGTCCATGCTATCAAATTCACTTTCAAAGGCTGTCTCTACAAGCAAGGCCCCTGGTTTGAATTCCATACCAAGTCTCCATGTCTGCTATGACTCTAACATGCAGACCACACCGCTCGCGTTGCAAAATAAATGTACACGTTTTTCAAATCATTGCACCCACACTGCTCGCGAGCGTATGGCACTAAAATAGTAATAGGTTCTAATTGTGACGCTTAAAGCGCTGCAAATCCGGCCTCTCCCATCTCCTCATTGGTTTTTAGGAGCATATATCCACGTGGGTGATTGAAAGATGAACTGAGGTTCACACTCCGGGTCGGTTGTAGTAATGCACCGTAAAGTTGGTTGCCAACCGCCATATAAAGTCCAAAGAAGAAAAAGAAGCCTGAAGGAAGGAGGAGAGAAACTAATTCAGTTGACCGTTTTATCTGTGGATTAATTGTCGGAGTAGAGGACCTTGTGCATTTCAGGTACATTAACAACCCAATGTTTATATCCCAGGACAAATTAGCTAGCAACAGCAAGCTACCTAGTTAGCTAAATTGCCAAAAATGTTTACTGCTTTTTTGACCTGTCCCCAAATTAACAATTGGTTCAGAGTTTGTTTTGATATTTCAACCTGCTTGTCCTGATCGCTTCTGGTTCTTCTGGATGAACAAAATCAACTTGCACAGGCACGTGCGGATTGGTCAGCATGTAAGGAGGCAGGTAGCCTAGCGGTTAGTGCGTTGCGCCAGTAACTGAAAAGTCGCTGGTTTGAATACTGACGCCGACAAAGTGAGAAAAAGATCTGTCGACGTGCCCTTGAGCAAGGCACTTAACCCTTATTTTTATTAGGGTGCCGTGCTACCATGGCTGACCCCGTGAAACAACATTTCACTGCACCTATCGGGTATAAAACAAAACAACTTTTGTATATGAGACGACAAAACACGTTTTGTTTTTGAAGAAAATAAAAAGCCTGCAGAGCCTCCAGAAAGTATCCACACCCCTTGACTTATTTCACATTGTGTTACAGCCTGAATTCAAAATATAATACTTTCTAAAAATATTTATTATACTAATCTACACACAGAAGACCCAGTAATAACGAAGTGAACACGTTTTTTATACATCTTTTGCACATTTATTTTAGAAACACCTTTGGCTTTTAAAGATTAAAGCTGTGAGCCTTTTGGGTAAGTCTCCTGGGTTGTGCAACATTTGGCCAGCATTCTTTAAAAAAAAATTCTTCAAGCCAAATGTCAAATTAGTTGTTGATCATCGCTAGACAACCAATTTCAGATCTTATCGTATATTTTCAAGTAGATTTAAGTGAAAACTGTAACTTGGTCACTCAGGAAACATTCACTGTCTTCTTGGTAAGCAACTCTCTCTTTTTTTTATCCTGAAAAACTCCACAGTCCTTAACAAAAAGCATGCCCATAACATGACGCAGCCACCACTATGCTTGAAAATATGGAGAGTGGTACTCAGTAATGTGTTATATTGGATTTGCCCCAAACATAACACTTTGTATTTAGAACAAAAAGTTAATTTCCTTGCCACACTTTTTTGCAGTATTACTTTATTAACAGGATGCATGTTTTGGAATATTTTATTATGTACAGGCTTCCTTCTTTTCACTCAATTTGGTTCGTATTGTGGAGTAACTACAATGTTGTTGATCCATCCTGAGTTTTCTCCTATCACAGCCATTAAACTCTAACTGTTTTAAAGTCACCATTGGCTTCATGTTGAAATACCTGAGCAGTTTCCTTCCTCTCCGGCAACTGAGTTAGGAAGGACGTCTGTAACTCTGTAGTGACTGGGGTGTATTGATACACTGAGTTAGGAAGGACGTCTGTATCTCTGTAGTGACTGGTGTGTATTGATACACTGAGTTAGGAAGGACGTCTGTATCTCTGTAGTGACTGGGGTGTGTATTGATACACTGAGTTAGGAAGGACGTCTGTGTCTCTGTAGTGACTGGGGTGTATTGATACACTGAGTTAGGAAGGACGTCTGTATCTCTGTAGTGACTGTGGTGTGTATTGATACACTGAGTTAGGAAGGACGTCTGTATCTCTGTAGTGACTGTGGTGTGTATTGATACACTGAGTTAGGAAGGACGTCTGTATCTCTGTAGTGACTGGGGTGTATTGATACACTGAGTTAGGAAGGACGTCTGTATCTCTGTAGTGACTGGGGTGTATTGATACATCATCTAAAGTGTTATTAATAACTTCACCATGCTCAACGGGATATTCAATGTCTGCTTTAAAAAACAAATCCATCTCCCAATAGGTGCCCTTCTTTACGAGGCATTGGAAAACCTCCCTGGTCTTTGTGGTTGAAACAGTGTTTGAAATGCTCGACTGAGAGACCAGATAACTATGTGTGGGGTACAGAGATGAGGAAGTCATGTTAAAAACACTATTATTACATAGTGAGTCCCATGTAACTTATTATGTGACTTGTTAAGCATATTTTTACTCCTGAAGTTATTTAGGCATTTAAGCTTTTCATTTTTCTATTAATTCGTAAATATTTCTAAAAACATAATAACACTTTTACATTCTGGGGTATTGTGTGTAGGCCAGTGACCCAACGCCCTGCCAAAAAATCTAAATTTGATCCATTTTAAATTCAGGCTGTAACACTACAAAATGTGGGAAAAGAAAATGGGGTGTGAATACTTTCTGAAGGCCCTGTAGAATCTGCATACTACTGACCTTCGACCTGTGTATCTCTCCGTCATCGTCCTCTCCTCCAACGCCCAGTATCTTCCTGGTCTTCAGCCGGCTCACCAGATCTGTCTGGCTGTGTTTCTTCATCAGAGGGGGTTGGGGTTTGCTGCTCATGGCTGATAGGGGGGGCGGTTACGACCTATGACTCCTAAAAAACACAAAAATCAGAAACTTTGTCCAAAAATGATGCAGAAAAATTAATCCATGCTTTTGTTACTTCTAGGTCAATGCTCTACTTTCCGGCTACCCGGATAAAGCACTAAATAAACTTCAGTTAGGTCTAAATACGGCTGCTAGAATCCTGACTAGAACCAAAAAATGTGATCATATTACTCCAGTGCTAGCCTCTCTACACTGGCTTCCTGTTAAGGCAAGGGCTGATTTCAAGGTTTTACTGCTAACCTACAAAGCATTACATGGGCTTGCTCCTACCCATCTCTCTGATTTGGTCCTGCCGTACATACCTACACGTACACTAGTCACAAGACGCAGGCTGGAAGCAGGGCTTTCTCCTATAGAGCTCCATTTTTATGGAATGGTCTGCATACCCATGTGAGAGATGCAAACTCGGACTCAATCTTTAAGTCTACTGAAGACTCATCTCTTCAGTGGGTCATATGATTGAGTGTAGTCTGGCCCAGGAGTGAGAAGGTGAACGGAAAGGCTCTGGAGCAACGAACCACCCTTGCTGTCTCTGCCTGGCCGGTTCCCCTCTCTCAACTGGGATTCTCTGCCTCTAACCCTATTACAGGGGCTGAGTCACTGGCTTACTGGTGCTCTTTCATGCCATCCCTAGGAGGGGTGCGTCACTTGAGTGGGTTGAGTCACTGATGTGATCTTCCTGTCTGGGTTGGCGCCCCCCCCCTTGGGTTGTGCCGTGGCGGAGATCTTTGTGGGCTATACTCGGCCTCGTCTCAGGATGGTAAGTTGGTGGTTGAAGATATCCCTCTAGTGGTGTGGGGGCTGTGCTTTGGCAAAATGGGTGGGGTTATATCCTTCCTGTTTGGCCCTGTCCGGGGGTATCATCGGATGGGGCCACAGTGTCTCCTGACCCCTCCTGTCTCAGCCTCCAGTATTTATGCTGCAGTAGTTTATGTGTCTGGGGGCTAGGGTCAGTTTGTTATATCTGGAGTACTTCTCCTGTCTTATCCGGTGTTCTGTGTGAATTTAAGTATGCTCTCTCTAATTCTCTCTTTCTTTCATGTCTCAGGACTACCTGGCATGATGACTCCTTGCTGTCCCCAGTCCACCTGGCCGTGCTTCTGATCCAGTTTCAACTGTTCTGCCTGTGGCTATGGAATCCTGACCTGTTCACCGGACGTGCTACCTGCCCCAGACCTGCTGTTTTCAACTCTCTAGAGACAGCAGGAGTGGTAGAAATACGCTTAATGATTGGCTATGAAAAGCCAACTGAGGTGCTGATTTGCTGCACCCTCAACAACTTCTGTGATTATTATTATTGGACCATGCTGGTCATTTATGAACATTTGAACATCTTTGCCATGTTCTGTTGTAATCTCCACCCGGCACAGCCAGAAGAGGACTGGCCACCCCACATAGGAAGAAACCTAGAGAGGAACCAGGCTAGGTTTTAGCCTTTATAGGGAGTTTTTCCTAGCCAACGTGCTTCAACACCTGCCTTGCTTGCTGTATATATTTTTAAACCAGCATATTTAGTTAATATTGCCTGCTAACATGAATTTCTTATAACTAGGGAAATTGTGTTACTTCTCTTGCGTTCTGTGCAAGCAGTCAGGGTATATGCAGCAGTTTGGGCCGCCTGGCTCGTTGTGAACTGTGTGAACACCTTTTCTTCCTGACAAAGACCGTAATTAATTTGCCATAATTGTATATAATTATGACATAACATTGAAGGTTGTACAATGTAACAGCAATATTTAGACATCGGGATGCCACCCGTTAGATAAAATACGGAACGGTTCCGTATTTCACAGAAAGAATCAATGACCAAAGGCTCGTATTTCTGTGTGTTATTATGGTATAATTAAGTCTATGATTTGATAGAGCAGTCTGACTGAGTGGTGGTAGGCAGCAGCAGGCCTGTAAACATTCATTCAAACAGCACTTTTGTGTGTTTGCCAGCAGCCCCCTTGCAATGCGTCAAGCATTGAGCTGTTTATGACTTCAAGCCTATCAACTCCCGAGATTAGGCTGGTGTAACCGATGTGAAATGGCTAGCTAGTTAGCGGGGTGCACGCTAATAGCGTTTCCAATCATGGACATCAATCGCTCTGAGACGGAGTAGTTGATCCCCTTTGCTCTGCAAGGGCTGCAGCTTTTGTGGGGCGATGGGTAACGATGCTTCAAGGGTGGCTGTTGTCGATGTGTTCCTGGTTCGAGCCCAGGTAGGGCCGAGGAGAGGGACGGAAGCTATACTGTTACACTGGCAATACTAAAGTGCCTATAAGAACATCCAATAGTCAAAGGTTAATGAAATACAAATGGTATAGAGGGAAATAGTCCTATAATTCCTATAATAACTACAACCTAAAACTTCTTACCTGGGAATATTGAAGAGCTTTCATATGTTCTCATGTTCTGAGCAAGGAACTGAAACGTTAGCTTTCTTACATGGCACATATTGCACTTTTACTTTCTTCTCCAACACTTTGTTTTTGCATTATTTAAACCAAATTGAACATGTTTCATTATTTATTTGAGGCTAAATTGATTTTATTGATGTATTATATTAAGTTAAAATAGGTGTTCATTCAGTATTGTTGTAATTGTCATTATTAAAAATAAATAAAAATTGTCCGATTAATCGCTATCGGCTTTTTTGGGTCCTCCAATAATCGGTATCGGCGTTGAAAAATCATAATCGGTCGACCTCTATATAATACTACCATGGATTTATGTGCAGAGAGAAATGGATCATTTCTCATGGAGTGTTTGTCTGTGTAATCCTAAATAGAGCCCAACCCAACTCCACATAAGGCTGTGTGTGTGTCAGTGCTTTCTGTAAAACAGAGCCAGAGAGAGGAGTTGTTTCACGCTTCAGTCTGATCTCTCTCTGTCATCAAACTGTCTCCATACAAAGCAAGTAGCAGCCTGTTTCCACTCCTAGAATAACAGAGGACCTACAACACATATCTACAGCTGGAGACATCTCATGTGTCATCAGATTCCCCCTGGAAAGCCAATAACACCATGTTTACATCAGGACAACAGGTAGCAGCATAACTACCATGGAGTTATTAGGGAAAACAAAGCTCGTATTTACTAAAGTAAAATGTTTACATCAGGACAACAGGTAGCAGCATAATGTGGTAGGTGGTAGGCAGCAGGGAGTTATTAGGGAAATCAAAGCACATATTTACTAGAGTAAAATGTTTACATTTTGATATTTATTTATTTAACTAGGCAAGTCAGTTAAGAACAAATTTCTTATTTTCAATGACGGCCTAGGAACAGTGGGTTAACTGCCTTGTTCAGGGGCAGAAGGACAGAAGGACAGATTTGTACCTTGTACCTGGTTTGAACTTGCAACCTTCCGGTTACTAGTCCAACGCTCTAACCACTAGGCTACCCTGCCGCCCCATCAGGACAACGGGTAGTTATTAGGGAAAACAAAGCTCGTATTTACTAAAGAAAAGTTCTCATTTCAATAATCCATGTTCAGTACCATTATCAATGGGGAAAGTCTTTTTGGAGACTGGGGGATGTTTATGAGAGTGGGCCTGAGGTAAATGTTCAGTACCATTACCGATGGGGAAAGTCTTTTTGGAGACTGGGGGATGTTTATGAGAGTGGGCCTGAGGTAAATGTTCAGTACCATTACCGATGGGGAAAGTATTTTTGGAGACTGGGGGATGTTTATGAGAGTGAGCCTGAGGTAAATGTTCAGTACCATTACCGATGGGGAAAGTCTTTTTGGAGACTGGGGGATGTTTATGAGAGTGGGCCTGAGGTAAATGTTCAGTACCATTACCGATGGGGAAAGTATTTTTGGAGACTGGGGGATGTTTATGAGAGTGAGCCTGAGGTAAATGTTCAGTACCATTACCGATGGGGAAAGTATTTTTGGAGACTGGGGGATGTTTATGAGAGTGGGCCTGAGGTAAATGTTCAGTACCATTATCAATGGGGAAAGTATTTTTGGAGACTGGGGGATGTTTATGAGAGTGGGCCTGAGGTAAATGTTCAGTACCATTACCGATGGGGAAAGTCTTTTTGGAGACTGGGGGATGTTTATGAGAGTGGGCCTGAGGTAAATGTTCAGTACCATTACCGATGGGGAAAGTCTTTTTGGAGACTGGGGGATGTTTATGAGAGTGGGCCTGAGGTAAATGTTCAGTACCATTATCAATGGGGAAAGTATTTTTGGAGACTGGGGGATGTTTATGAGAGTGGGCCTGAGGTAAATGGATTGTAACCAACCTTGAACTGCTTCTCAACGAGACGAAGGAAGGAAACTACTTCCATTTCTAGGGACAGTTTCTTTTCTTCTTAGAAACCATTTCTTTTTCCCCCATTCAGCCATCTACACATTTTCATAAAGCAGTGTTTTGATTATTTTTTTTAAGGTTTCAAGTGCATGGAGTTGCTTGAATGGTTATGGAAACTATTGTAATTCAAAATGTAATTTAGATTGTACCGTGAATGATGAAAGGAGTGTTTATTCTGCCCTAGTTGTTGAAATGTAGGAGACGTTTCTAGATTACTCAGAGTAAACCTGCCCTTTAGGCTCTGTGTCTTTTCAACCCTGAACACATACGAGAACAAGCCTCTGGCCACGCTCCAAATACTGGTTCCCCTGCCTGGTTTCATTTAGAACACACACACACGCACACACACACAGAGAGAGAGAGGGCCCATGCAATATGCATGTCCCTGAATCCACCCAGATCAACGCTGACCTTTCAGCTGAGCGGAAACAGTAGTTGCCATGGTGTCGAGGGCGGTATGTGTGTGTGGTTTGGGATTGGGAACAGAGAATTTGACACATTAAAGATTAGGCCTAAAAAAAAATCCCAATGTTTTTCTCTTCTTAGTATAATTTAGTATAGCTGTTGTTTTAGTATTCGTTTTTCATACAGGAAGACGTCGTTATGGTCCTGATGTTTTCCAGAAGTTCATCTGACCGACTTCAGTCAGACTTCCTGGGTCGGCAGCCGTGTTTAAACAGCAGCAGGAGGTTAATGACCAGATTACTGCCAACCTGTTTACTCCGGGTCAAGGTGCCAATGGCACTGGGACTGCCCGTTACCAAGCAACCACAACCAAGGAAAAAAAGGGAACGCAGCACTCGTTCCTGTCCTCCGTACCCTCTTTCCTCCCTGACCCTCATGTACCCTCTTTCCTCCCTGACCCCCATGTACCCTCTATCCTCCCTGTCCCTCATGTACCCTCTATCCTCCCTGTCCACACCGTACCCTCTATCCTCCCTGTCCCACCCCCCCGTACCCTCTTTCCTCCCTGCCCCCCCCCCCCCCCCCGTACCCTCTTTCCTCCCTGACCCCCATGTACCCTCTTTCCTCCCTGACCCCCATGTACCCTCTATCCTCCCTGTCCCTCATGTACCCTCTATCCTCCCTGTCCACCCCGTACCCTCTATCCTCCCTGTCCCACCCCCCCGTACCCTCTTTCCTCCCTGCCCCCCCCCCCGTACCCTCTTTCCTCCCTGCCCCCCCCCCCCGTACCCTCTTTCCTCCCTGCCCCCCCCCGTACCCTCTTTCCTCCCTGACCCCCCCCCCGTACCCTCTTTCCTCCCTGACCCCCCCCGTACCCTCTTTCCTCCCTGACCCCCATGTACCCTCTTTCCTCCCTGATCCCCACCCCCCCAATACACCATGACCCCCTTGTACCCTCTGACACCCCCCCCCCCTTTGCTGTAGTAACTACTAACACTGGGGTCTTTAGTGAAAGGATTGATCCATCAGGGAAATGGCTGTTAGTCCATGGATCATTACACCTAAAGAGGATCCATGTGGACTCTCAGAATGGGACAATATATTGACCAAATGACTGTGAGGGAGTCCCATATGGCGCCCTATTCCCTATATAGTGCACTAATTTTGACCAGGGCCTAATAGGACTCAGGTCAGAAGTAGTGCACTATATAGGGGCCCAGTTGGGACGTACCATGTACACAGACTGTAAACAGACTGCCATTAGTTGGTTCAGCAGTGTGACGTATAGCCACTACCACCCAGCCATACTGTATGGAAAATAGAAGGCTGCAATAGCTTGTATCCCAAATAGCACCATATCACCTATAAAACTAAACTGCCATTATCCAATGCAGTGCACTATAAAGAGAAAGGGGTGCTATTTGGAACACAGCCACTGGTTTAGTACACAAGCCACTGGTTTAGTACACAGCCACTGGTTTAGTACACAGCCACTGGTTTAGTACACCAGCCACAGGTTTAGTACACCAGCCACAGGTTTAGTACACCAGCCACAGGTTTAGTACACCAGCCACAAGTTTAGTTCACCAGCCACTGGTTTAGTACACAGACACTGGTTTAGAACACAAGCATATTAATAATGCCCATCTAAACGCATGTTAGTGTTGAGCCGTCCAACGCACCTTGGCCTCCCGAGTGGCGCAGCGGGTATGAGAGCAGGAACATCTGGATACCACCCCACACACCCACACCTGATTATAAACACTAGCTGCAGGTAGGGAGGTTGGAAGGCAGAGAGGAAGGGAGGTAGGGAGAGAAGGGAAGGAGGCAGAGAGGGAGGGGTAGGAGGCAGAGAGGGAGGGGTAGGAGGCAGAGAGGGAGGGGAAGGAGGCAGAGAGGGAGGGGAAGGAGGCAGAGAGGGAGGGGAAGGAGGCAGAGAGGGAGGGGAAGGAGGCAGAGAGGGAGGCAGAGAGGGAGGGGAAGGAGGCAGAGAGGGAGGCAGAGAGGGAGGGGAAGGAGGCAGAGAGGGAGGCAGAGAGGGAGGGGAGGGAGGTAAGGAGGGGAGGGAGGCAGAAAGGGAGGGGAAGGAGGCAGGCAGGGAGGGGAAGGAGGCAGGGGAGGGGGGGTGAGGAAGAGGAGGGAAAGAGGGACTGCAGGTGAATCTCCTCTTGAAACAGAGTGAAATCTGGGACCAATGACGTCTCATAAACGTATGACTGACTGAAGAGGCATCTTTCTGGGTGAAGTGAACATGTCATTGTAGCAGACGCATTTATCCATTCAGTCCATTTAGTCCACGTGACCCCAGACGGAATCAAACCCACGACCTTGACGCATTTATCCATTCAGTCCATTCAGTCCACGTGACCCCAGACGGAATCAAACCCACGACCCTGACCTTGACGCCTTTATCCATTCAGTCCATTTAGTCCATGTGACCCCAGACGGAATCAAACCCACGACCCTGGCCTTGACGCATTTATCCATTCAGTCCATGTGACCCCAGACGGAATCAAACCCACGACCCTGGCCTTGACGCATTTATCCATTCAGTCCATGTGACCCCAGACGGAATCAAACCCACGACCCTGGCCTTGACGCATTTATCCATTCAGTCCATGTGACCCCAGACGGAATCAAACCCACGACCCTGACCTTGACGCATTTATCCATTCAGTCCATGTGACCCCAGACGAAATCAAACCCACGACCCTGGCCTTGACGCATTTATCCATTCAGTCCATGTGACCCCAGACGGAATCAAACCCACGACCCTGACCTTGACGCATTTATCCATTCAGTCCATGTGACCCCAGACGGAATCAAACCCACGACCCTGGCCTTGACGCATTTATCCATTCAGTCCATGTGACCCCAGACGGAATCAAACCCACGACCCTGGCCTTGACGCCTTTATCCATTCAGTCCATTTAGTCCATGTGACCCCAGACGGAATCAAACCCACGACCCTGACCTTGATGCCTTTATCCATTTAGTCCACGTGACCCCAGACGGAATCAAACCCACGACCTTGACGCATTTATCCATTCAGTCCATTCAGTCCACGTGACCCGACGGAATCAAACCCACGACCCTGACCTTGACGCATTTATCCATTCAGTCCATTCAGTCCATGTGACCCCAGACGGAATCAAACCCACAACCCTGACCTTGACGCATTTATCCATTCAGTCCATTCAGTCCACGTGACCCCAGACGGAATCAAACCCACGACCCTGACCTTGACGCATTTATCCATTCAGTCCATTCAGTCCACGTGACCCCAGACGGAATCAAACCCACGACCCTGACCTTGACGCATTTATCCATTCAGTCCATTCAGTCCATGTGACCCCAGACGGAATCAAACCCCCGACCCTGACCTTGACCTTGACGCCTTTATCCATTCAGTCCATTTAGTCCATGTGACCCCAGACGGAATCAAACCCCGACCCTGACCTTTATCCATTCAGTCCATTTAGTCCACGTGACCCCAGACGGAATCAAACCCACGACCCTGACCTTTATCCATTCAGTCCATTTAGTCCACGTGACCCCAGACAGAATCAAACCCACGACCCTGACCTTTATCCATTCAGTCCATGTGACCCCAGACGGAATCAAACCCCCGACCCTGACCTGGCTAACGCCTCGCGCTTACCAACAAAGCTACACAGGAGCACTGCTGAACCAAGGGATTGACTACAGTGAGTGTGATAGAAGAGTTGCCACACAGTTCCACACTTCGGCCTAATGGGTTTGGCATATGAATATTTGGTCCATTAATATGGTCCATTAACAATGCATTTTCACTGTGAATTTATTTTTTAACAAAACTAATGCATTTTCACTCTGAATGTCTTGCTTAGAAAGTCTCCTGCCCCTCTACCTAACTTAAATCAATGGGTTTTTAGATGGAGAGACTAGCCAGGGCTCCAGATATATACCACTTTGTATCACATCTCAGTATGTCATTTTTCATCTCAGTAGGTCTTCTGTATGCTGCATGATGATGTCGCCACTCCTATTTGCCATAGCTTCTTCAATCTATGCCTACTAGAAAGTGTGTGCCCTCAGGCTTGGAGGGAAGCTAAAGTAATTCCCCTACCTAAGAATAGTAAAGCCCTTTTACTGGCTCAAATAGCCAACAAATCAGCCAGTTACCAACCCTTAGTAAACATTAGGAAAAAACATGGTGCTTGACCAAATACAATGCTATTTTACTGTAAACAAATTGACAACAGACTTTCAGCTTAAAGGGAAGGACATACAACAAGCACAGCACTTACACAAATCACTGATTGGCTGAGAGAAATTGTTGACAAGAAGATTGTGGGGACTGTCTTGTTAGACATTTTACTGTGGCTTATGACATTATGGATCATAGTCTGCTGAAGGAAATGGGTAAAGAAAGATTTTGTTCGGGCGCCAGGCAGGTATTAACCATGCCGAAAGGAAAAGAGTAGACTAGAGAGAGTACCACTACCAGACCCACACACATCAGCAGAAGAGACTGCCTAGAGGGTAGCCTGTTCACCAGATAGCCAGTGGAGAGAAAAGAGAATACACACCATATAAAACCCACATCACAGCACAGGGGTAACCCAAACAAGAATACCTCATACAATAATACTAATACTAATAATGGCAGAGCAATTCAACAGCAACTTCATACAAGAACGACCCAGTCATCAACATAGGATTTGCTATAATCTGTATTATTTTCTAGTGGATGAGTGCAGAGGGTATGAATGTGGGGGGTGTTCATCGACACAACAAAGGCCTTAAAAATGTCCACAGTCTTCTCGGCCACATGTCATTAGTACACCTCAATACAGTTCACATAACAATACACAACTTGCAAGCAACCTCCCTTTTAACTGAAATGTCCAAATACTTCTGGCAGGGCAATAATAGTCCAGCTCTAATGAACTTCAATGGGAAGTGCATTGGACAAATAGAGAGTCTGTTGCAGGGTAAAGCACTGGAACGATAGAGGGAAGAGAAAAAGAGAACAAGAGAGATCTTAGCTGTGGTCTTCAGGCGTGCAGGTGTACTGTCTGACTGTCCGATGGTTTGCATGTTAAAGCTTCGCAACAATGTTGCTACTAATCCATGCGATCCATAACGGGCGTGGTCCCAAACGAAAACAACCCCGACCTAGAGCGATTACACCGATGATGGAGTTAAACACTCTATAAACTACACACGCTGAACACAAACAAAACTTCTGCAGCACAGCACACACAATCAAACTGTCGCGCCACCAAAGAGCCCCTCCCCAAAGAGCTGAACGAGCTCTCTTTATTTTCTCCTTCCTTACTGCTCATGCGCTCTTAAAGTGGCAGTGCACGGTGAAGGCTCCGTGCAGATTTCGCCACAAACGTATGTGTTATGGCTTAACACCCTCTGCTATATTGTGGATAAAGAGTTACCGGTCTAACAGAACACAGAGGGTGTTCTAGAATGGGAAGCCTCTACAACATAATCCTGGTAGAATCAGGAATTCCCCAGGGCAGCTGTCTAGGCCCCTTAGTTTTTAAAAATCTTTACTAATGACATTCCACTGGCCTTAGGTAAAGCCAGTGTGTCTATGCATGCGAATTGGTTGCAAGGAAGAAGTTAGTCCTAAATATTTCAAAAACTAAAAGCGTTGTATTTGGGACAAATCATTCACTAAACCCTAAACCCTAACTCTTGTAATAAATAATGTGGAAATTGAGCAAGTTGAGGTGACTAAACTGCTTGGAGTAACCCTGGATTGTAAACTGTCTTGGTCAAAACATATTGATACAACAGTAACTAAAATGGGGAGAAGTCTGTCCATAATAAAGCGCTGCTCTGCCTTTTTAAACAGCACTATCAACAAGGCAGGTCTTACAGGCTCTAGTTTTGTCACACCTGGACTACTGTTCAGTCAGCTGCTACAAATTGTAAAAAATTACAATTGGCACAGTACTACATAGAGCCATGACTACATGGAACTCTATTCCACAGTACTACATAGAGCCATGACTACATGGAACTCTATTCCACAGTACTACATAGAGCCATGACTACATGGAACTCTATTCCACAGTACTACATAGAGCCATGACTACATGGAACTGTATTCCACAGTACTACATAGAGCCATGACTACATGGAACTCTATTCCACAGTACTACATAGAGCCATGACTACATGGAACTCTATTCCACAGTACTACATAGAGACATGACTACATGGAACTGTATTCCACAGTACTACATAGAGCCATGACTACATGGAACTCTATTCCACAGTACTACATAGAGCCATGACTACATGGAACTCTATTCCACAGTACTACATAGAGCCATGACTACATGGAACTCTATTCCACAGTACTACATAGAGCCATGACCACATGGAACTCTATTCCACAGTACTACATAGAGCCATGACTACATGGAACTCTATTCCACAGTACTACATAGAGCCATGACTACATGGAACTCTATTCCACAGTACTACATAGAGCCATGACTACATGGAACTCTATTCCACAGTACTACATAGAGCCATGACTACATGGAACTCTATTCCACAGTACTACATAGAGCCATGACTACATGGAACTCTATTCCACAGTACTACATAGAGCCATGACTACATGGAACTCTATTCCACAGTACTACATAGAGCCATGACTACATGGAACTCTATTCCACAGTACTACATAGAGACATGACTACATGGAACTCTATTCCACATCATGTAACTGATGCAAGAGGTAGAATAATTTAGAAAACAGGTAAATATACACCTTATGGAACAGCGGGGACTGTGAAGAGACACACACAGACACACATCCACATGATAAGACATACACATGGATGTTGTGTTGTAGATATGTGATAGTAGAGTAGTGGCCAGAGGGAACACAATGTGTTGTAGATATGTGATAGTAGAGTAGTGGCCAGAGGGAACACACAATGTGTTGTAGATATGTGATAGTAGAGTAGTGGCCAGAGGGAACACACAATGTGTTGTAGATATGTGATAGTAGAGTAGTGGCCAGAGGGAACACACAATGTGTTGTAGATATGTGATAGTAGAGTAGTGGCCAGAGGGAACACACAATGTGTTGTAGATATGTGATAGTAGAGTAGTGGCCAGAGGGAACACACAATGTGTTGTAGATGTGTGATAGTAGAGTAGTGGCCAGAGGGAACACACAATGTGTTGTAGATATGTGATAGTAGAGTAGTGGCCAGAGGGAACACACAATGTGTTGTAGATATGTGATAGTAGAGTAGTGGCCAGAGGGAACACACAATGTGTTGTAGATGTGTGATAGTAGAGTAGTGGCCAGAGGGAACACACAATGTGTTGTAGATATGTGATAGTAGAGTAGTGGCCAGAGGGAACACACAATGTGTTGTAGATATGTGATAGTAGAGTAGTGGCCAGAGGGAATACACAATGTGTTGTAGATATGTGATAGTAGAGTAGTGGCCAGAGGGAACACACAATGTGTTGTAGATATGTGATAGTAGAGTAGTGGCCAGAGGGAACACACAATGTGTTGTAGATATGTGATAGTAGAGTAGTGGCCAGAGGGAATACACAATGTGTTGTAGATATGTGATAGTAGAGTAGTGGCCAGAGGGAACACACAATGTGTTGTAGATATGTGATAGTAGAGTAGTGGCCAGAGGGAACACACAATGTGTTGTAGATATGTGATAGTAGAGTAGTGGCCAGAGGGAATACACAATGTGTTGTAGATATGTGATAGTAGAGTAGTGGCCAGAGGGAATACACAATGTGTTGTAGATATGTGATAGTAGAGTAGTGGCCAGAGGGAACACACAATGTGTTGTAGATATGTGATAGTAGAGTAGTGGCCAGAGGGAACACACAATGTGTTGTGAAAAGTCTTATGAAATGTAATGTCAGGTATTATTTTAAACTGCACAGAACTGCCTTAATGTTGCTGGACCCCAGGAAGAGTAGCTGCTGCCTTGGCAGGAACTAATGGTGATCCTTAATCAATACAAATGCCATTCAGTTATTCTGCTCTGCTGGCCATTCAGTTATTCTGCTCTGCTGGCCATTCGGTTAGTCTGCTCCGCTGGACATTCGGTTATTCTGCTCTGCTGGCCATTCGGTTAGTCTGCTCTGCTGGCCATTCAGTTAGTCTGCTCTGCTGGCCATTCAGTTATTCTGCTCCGCTGGCCATTCAGTTATTCTGCTCCGCTGGCCATTCGGTTAGTCTGCTCTGCTGGCCATTCGGTTAGTCTGCTCTGCTGGCCATTCAGTTATTCTGCTCTGCTGGCCATTCGGTTAGTCTGCTCTGCTGGCCATTCGGTTAGTCTGCTCTGCTGGCCATTCAGTTAGTCTGCTCTGCTGGCCATTCAGTTAGTCTGCTCTGCTGGCCATTCGGTTAGTCTGCTCTGCTGGCCATTCAGTTAGTCTGCTCTGCTGGCCATTCGGTTAGTCTGCTCTGCTGGCCATTCGGTTAGTCTGCTCTGCTGGCCATTCGGTTAGTCTGCTCTGCTGGCCATTCAGTTAGTCTGCTCTGCTGGCCATTCAGTTAGTCTGCTCTGCTGGCCATTCGGTTAGTCTGCTCTGCTGGCCATTCGGTTAGTCTGCTCTGCTGGCCATTCGGTTAGTCTGCTCTGCTGGCCATTCAGTTAGTCTGCTCTGCTGGCCATTCGGTTAGTCTGCTCTGCTGGACATTCGATTCAGTCTGCTCTGCTGGCCATTCAGTTAGTCTGCTCTGCTGGCCATTCGGTTAGTCTGCTCTGCTGGACATTCGATTCAGTCTGCTCTGCTGGCCATTCGGTTAGTCTGCTCTGCTGGCCATTCGGTTAGTCTGCTCTGCTGGACATTCGATTCAGTCTGCTCTGCTGGCCATTCAGTTAGTCTGCTCCGCTGGCCATTCGGTTAGTCTGCTCTGCTGGCCATTCAGTTAGTCTGCTCTGCTGGCCATTCGGTTAGTCTGCTCTGCTGGACATTCGATTCAGTCTGCTCTGCTGGCCATTCAGTTAGTCTGCTCTGCTGGCCATTCGGTTAGTCTGCTCTGCTGGACATTCGATTCAGTCTGCTCTGCTGGCCATTCGGTTAGTCTGCTCTGCTGGCCATTCGGTTAGTCTGCTCTGCTGGCCATTCGGTTAGTCTGCTCCGCTGGCCATTCGGTTAGTCTGCTCTGCTGGCCATTCGGTCAGTCTGCTCTGCTGGCCATTCGGTTAGTCTGCTCCGCTGGCCATTCAGTTATTCTGCTCTGCTGGCCATTCGGTTAGTCTGCTCTGCTGGCCATTCGGTCAGTCTGCTCCGCTGGCCATTCGGTTAGTCTGCTCTGCTGGCCATTCGGTCATTCTGCTCTGCTGGCCATTCGGTCAGTCTGCTCTGCTGGCCATTCGGTTAGTCTGCTCTGCTGGCCATTCGGTCAGTCTGCTCTGCTGGCCATTCGGTTAGTCTGCTCTGCTGGCCATTCGGTCAGTCTGCTCTGCTGGGCATTCAGATACCTATTCTCTGTCTCACACCAGTGGACAGGGTTAATCCACACACAGTATCAGCACCTTTTCTCTCTCACTAACACCGTCACACTTCACTCTCCTCAGAGAGCCTTCAAAACCGGTCAGAATAACAGGTCTGCCAAGCACCACCATCCTGGCAGACACCTTGTGATTCACCTGACAACATTACCAACACCTCAGAGAAATAGAGAGACAGAGAGAGAGAGGGAGAAAGAGACAGAGACAGAGGGAGTGGGAGAAAGAGACAGAGACAGAGACAGAGAGAGAGGGTGTCAAAGAGAGACTTTACCAGAGAGAGAGAGAGCCAGATATGAAAAGAGAGAGAAATTAAAAAAGAGAAATAAAGAGAGAGAGACAGAGAGATAAAGAGAGCGAGACAGAGAGGAGAGAGAGAACAAGATCAAGAGAGAGAGAGACAGAAAGTGAAAGAGAGTGCCACGGAGAGAGATGCCACACAGCACTACACAGTCACTAAATTACTCTCAATAGGTTTGTCAAGTGGCAGAACTAGCAGCACTTGAATTGATAAGTCCTACTGTCTGTGAATGATAAAGACCTTTGTAAAGGGCAGTGACGACACAACGACTAGCCTAAGCAGAGATCAGAAGTATTTTAGTTGGTCCAATTCTAACCCACATTCACACTGATAGGTCGGTAGTAATGTACACAGAGTGGACAAAATATTAGGAACACCTGCTCTTTCCATGACATAGCTTCCTTCACCTGGTCAGTCTATGATCCCTTATTGATGTCTCTTGTTAAATCCACTTCAATCAGTGTAGATGAAGGGGAGGAGACAGTTTGAAGAAGGATTTTTAAACCTTGAGACAATTGAGACATGGATTGTGTATGTGTGTCATTCAGAGGGTGAATGGACAAGACAGAATATTGAAGTGCCTTTGAACGGTGTACGGTAGTAGGTGTCAGGAACACTGGCTTGTGTCAAGAACTGCAACGCTGCTGGGTTTTTCACGCTCAACAGTTTCCTGTGTGTATTGAGAATGGTCCACCAACCAAAGGACATCCAGCCAACTTGACACAACTGTGGGAAGCATTGGAGTCAACATGGGCCAGTATCCCTGTGGAAGGCTTTCAACACCTTGTAGAGACCCTGTGGAAGGATTTCAACACCTTGTAGAGACCCTGTGGAAGGATTTCAACACCTTGTAGAGACCCTGTGGAAGGATTTCAACACCTTGTAGAGACCCTGTGGAAGGCTTTCAACACCTTGTAGAGTCCCTGTGGAAGGCTTTCAACACCTTGTAGAGACCCAGTGGAAGGCTTTCAACACCTTGTAGAGTCCCTGTGGAAGGCTTTCAACACCTTGTAGAGACCCTGTGGAAGGTTTTCAACACCTTGTAGAGTCCCTGTGGAAGGCTTTCAACACCTTGTAGAGTCCCTGTGGAAGGCTTTCAACACTTTGTAGAGTCCCTGTGGAAGGCTTTCAACACCTTGTAGAGTCCCTGTGGAAGGCTTTCAACACCTTGTAGAGTCCCTGTGGAAGGCTTTCAACACCTTGTAGAGACCCTGTGGAAGGCTTTCAACACCTTGTAGAGACCCTGTGGAAGGCTTTCAACACCTTGTAGAGTCCCTGTGGAAGGCTTTCAACACCTTGTAGAGTCCCTGTGGAAGGCTTTCAACACCTTGTAGAGTCCCTGTGGAAGGCTTTCAACACCTTGTAGAGTCCCTGTGGAAGGCTTTCAACACCTTGTAGAGTCCCTGTGGAAGGCTTTCAACACCTTGTAGAGTCCCTGTGGAAGGCTTTCAACACCTTGTAGAGTCCCTGTGGAAGGCTTTCAACACCTTGTAGAGTCCCTGTGGAAGGCTTTCAACACTTTGTAGAGTCCCTGTGGAAGGCTTTCAACACCTTGTAGAGTCCATGCCCCGACAAAGTGAGGCTGTTCTGAGGACAAAAGGGAGGAAGGTGTTCCTAATGTTTTGTACACTCAGTGTTGATGTCCACACTATGAGGTTGGAATAATAGTGTGAAGTGTAAAAATGATGAAAATGCCCTTTTAGTTTAAGTGCTGTTTGAGTCTGGGATGGAGTTCTGGTCGGCCCGGTAACATCCTCTTTAACCATGATGAGACCAGGCTGATGGAGTTCTGGTCGGCCCGGTAACATCCTCTTTAACCACGATGAGACCATGCTGTTTGAGTCTGGGATGGAGTTCTGGTCGGCCCGGTAACATCCTCTTTAACCACGATGAGACCAGGCTGTTTGAGTCTGGGATGGAGTTCTGGTCGGCCCGGTAACATCCTCTTTAACCATGATGAGACCACGCTGTTTGAGTCTAGGATGGAGTTCTGGTCAGCCCAGTAACATCCTCTTTAACCATGATGAGACCAGGCTGATGGAGTTCTGGTCGGCCCGGTAACATCCTCTTTAACCATGATGAGACCAGGCTGATGGAGTTCTGGTCGGCCCGGTAACATCCTCTTTAACCACGATGAGACCAGGCTGTTTGAGTCTGGGATGGAGTTCTGGTCGGCCCGGTAACATCCTCTTTAACCATGATGAGACCAGGCAGATGGAGTTCTGGTCGGCCCGGTAACATCCTCTTTAACCACGATGAGACCAGGCTGTTTGAGTCTGGGATGGAGTTCTGGTCGGCCCGGTAACATCCTCTTTAACCATGATGAGACCAGGCTGATGGAGTTCTGGTCGGCCCGGTAACATCCTCTTTAACCACGGTGAGACCAGGCTGATGGAGTTCTGGTCGGCCCGGTAACATCCTCTTTAACCACGATGAGACCAGGCTGTTTGAGTCTGGGATGGAGTTCTGGTCAGCCCGTTAACATCCTCTTTAACCACGGTGAGACCAGGCTGATGGAGTTCTGGTCGGCCCGGTAACATCCTCTTTAACCATGATGAGACCAGGCTGATGGAGTTCTGGTCGGCCCGGTAACATCCTCTTTAACCATGATGAGACCAGGCTGATGGAGTTCTGGTCGGCCCGGTAACATCCTCTTTAACCACGATGAGACCAGGCTGTTTGAGTCTGGGATGGAGTTCTGGTCAGCCCGGTAACATCCTCTTTAACCACGGTGAGACCAGGCTGATGGAGTTCTGGTCGGCCCGGTAACATCCTCTTTAACCATGATGAGACCAGGCTGATGGAGTTCTGGTCGGCCCGGTAACATCCTCTTTAACCATGATGAGACCAGGCTGATGGAGTTCTGGTCGGCCCGGTAACATCCTCTTTAACCATGATGAGACCAGGCTGATGGAATTCTGGTCGGCCCGGTAACATCCTCTTTAACCATGATGAGACCAGGCTGTTTGAGTCTGGGATGGAGTTCTGGTCGGCCCGGTAACATCCTCTTTAACCATGATGAGACCAGGTTGTTTGAGTATGGGATGGAGTTCTGGTCGGCCCGGTAACATCCTCTTTAACCACGATTAGACCAGGCTGATGGAGTCTGGGATGGAGTTCTGGTCGGCCCGGTAACATCCTCTTTAACCATGATGAGACCAGGCTGTTTGAGTCTGGGATGGAGTTCTGGTCGGCCCGGTAACATCCTCTTTAACCAAGATGAGACCAGGCTGATGGAGTTCTGGTCGGCCCGGTAACATCCTCTTTAACCACGATGAGACCAGGCTGTTTGAGTCTGGGATGGAGTTCTGGTCGGCCCGGTAACATCCTCTTTAACCATGATGAGACCAGGCTGATGGAGTTCTGGTCGGCCCGGTAACATCCTCTTTAACCACGGTGAGACCAGGCTGATGGAGTTCTGGTCGGCCCGGTAACATCCTCTTTAACCACGATGAGACCAGGCTGTTTGAGTCTGGGATGGAGTTCTGGTCGGCCCGGTAACATCCTCTTTAACCATGATGAGACCAGGCTGATGGAGTTCTGGTCGGCCCGGTAACATCCTCTTTAACCACGGTGAGACCAGGCTGATGGAGTTCTGGTCGGCCCGGTAACATCCTCTTTAACCATGATGAGACCACGCTGTTTGAGTCTGGGATGGAGTTCTGGTCGGCCCGGTAACATCCTCTTTAACCACGATGAGACCAGGCTGATGGAGTTCTGGTCGGCCCGGTAACATCCTCTTTAACCATGATGAGACCAGGCTGATGGAGTTCTGGTCGGCCCGGTAACATCCTCTTTAACCACGATGAGACCAGGCTGTTTGAGTCTGGGATCGAGTTCTGGTCGGCCCGGTAACATCCTCTTTAACCATGATGAGACCAGGCTGATGGAGTTCTGGTCGGCCCGGTAACATCCTCTTTAACCATGATGAGACCAGGCTGATGGAGTTCTGGTCGGCCCGGTAACATCCTCTTTAACCATGATGAGACCAGGCTGTTTGAGTCTGGGATGGAGTTCTGGTCGGCCCGGTAACATCCTCTTTAACCATGATGAGACCATGCTGATGGAGTTCTGGTCGGCCCGGTAACATCCTCTTTAACCACGGTGAGACCATGCTGATGGAGTTCTGGTCGGCCCGGTAACATCCTCTTTAACCATGATGAGACCAGGCTGATGGAGTTCTGGTCGGCCCGGTAACATCCTCTTTAACCACGGTGAGACCAGGCTGATGGAGTTCTGGTCGGCCCGGTAACATCCTCTTTAACCACGGTGAGACCAGGCTGATGGAGTTCTGGTCGGCCCGGTAACATCCTCTTTAACCACGATGAGACCAGGCTGTTTGAGTCTGGGATGGAGTTCTGGTCGGCCCGGTAACATCCTCTTTAACCACGGTGAGACCAGGCTGATGGAGTTCTGGTCGGCCCGGTAACATCCTCTTTAACCATGATGAGACCACGCTGTTTGAGTCTGGGATGGAGTTCTGGTCGGCCCGGTAACATCCTCTTTAACCACGATGAGACCAGGCTGATGGAGTTCTGGTCGGCCCGGTAACATCCTCTTTAACCATGATGAGACCAGGCTGATGGAGTTCTGGTCGGCCCGGTAACATCCTCTTTAACCACGATGAGACCAGGCTGTTTTAGTCTGGGATCGAGTTCTGGTCGGCCCGGTAACATCCTCTTTAACCATGATGAGACCAGGCTGATGGAGTTCTGGTCGGCCCGGTAACATCCTCTTTAACCATGATGAGACCAGGCTGATGGAGTTCTGGTCGGCCCGGTAACATCCTCTTTAACCACGATGAGACCAGGCTGTTTGAGTCTGGGATGGAGTTCTGGTCGGCCCGGTAACATCCTCTTTAACCACGATGAGACCAGGCTGTTTGAGTCTGGGATGGAGTTCTGGTCGGCCCGGTAACATCCTCTTTAACCATGATGAGACCAGGCTGATGGAGTTCTGGTCGGCCCGGTAACATCCTCTTTAACCATGATGAGACCAGGCTGTTTGAGTCTGGGATGGAGTTCTGGTCGGCCCGGTAACATCCTCTTTAACCATGATGAGACCAGGCTGATGGAGTTCTGGTCGGCCCGGTAACATCCTCTTTAACCATGATGAGACCATGCTGATGGAGTTCTGGTCGGCTCGGTAACATCCTCTTTAACCACGGTGAGACCAGGCTGATGGAGTTCTGGTCGGCCCGGTAACATCCTCTTTAACCACGATGAGACCAGGCTGTTTGAGTCTGGGATGGAGTTCTGGTCGGCCCGGTAACATCCTCTTTAACCACGATGAGACCAGGCTGTTTGAGTCTGGGATGGAGTTCTGGTCGGCCCGGTAACATCCTCTTTAACCATGATGAGACCAGGCTGATGGAGTTCTGTTCGGCCCGGTAACATCCTCTTTAACCATGATGAGACCAGGCTGTTTGAGTCTGGGATGGAGTTCTGGTCGGCCCGGTAACATCCTCTTTAACCATGATGAGACCACGCTGATGGAGTTCTGGTCGGCCTGGTAACATCCTCTTTAACCACGATGAGACCAGGCTGTTTGAGTCTGGGATGGAGTTCTGCTCAGCCCGGTAACATCCTCTTTAACCATGATGAGACCAGGCTGTTTGAGTCTGGGATGGAGTTCTGGTCGGCCCGGTAACATCCTCTTTAACCATGAGACCAGGCTGATGGAGTTCTGGTCGGCCCGGTAACATCCACTTTAACCATGATGAGACCAGGCTGTTTGAGTCTGGGATGGAGTTCTGGTCGGCCCGGTAACATCCTCTTTAACCATGATGAGACCAGGCTGATGGAGTTCTGGTCGGCCCGGTAACATCCTCTTTAACCATGATGAGACCATGCTGATGGAGTTCTGGTCGGCTCGGTAACATCCTCTTTAACCACGGTGAGACCAGGCTGATGGAGTTCTGGTCGGCCCGGTAAACCTCCTCTTTAACCACGATGAGACCAGGCTGTTTGAGTCTGGGATGGAGTTCTGGTCGGCCCGGTAACATCCTCTTTAACCACGATGAGACCAGGCTGTTTGAGTCTGGGATGGAGTTCTGGTCGGCCCGGTAACATCCTCTTTAACCATGATGAGACCAGGCTGATGGAGTTCTGGTCGGCCCGGTAACATCCTCTTTAACCATGATGAGACCAGGCTGTTTGAGTCTGGGATGGAGTTCTGGTCGGCCCGGTAACATCCTCTTTAACCATGATGAGACCACGCTGATGGAGTTCTGGTCGGCCCGGTAACATCCTCTTTAACCACGATGAGACCAGGCTGTTTGAGTCTGGGATGGAGTTCTGGTCAGCCCGGTAACATCCTCTTTAACCATGATGAGACCAGGCTGTTTGATTCTGGGATGGAGTTCTGGTCGGCCCGGTAACATCCTCTTTAACCATGAGACCAGGCTGATGGAGTTCTGGTCGGCCCGGTAACATCCACTTTAACCATGATGAGACCAGGCTGTTTGAGTCTGGGATGGAGTTCTGGTCGGCCCGGTAACATCCTCTTTAACCATGATGAGACCATGCTGATGGAGTTCTGGTCGGCTCGGTAACATCCTCTTTAACCACGGTGAGACCAGGCTGATGGAGTTCTGGTCGGCCCGGTAACATCCTCTTTAACCACGATGAGACCAGGCTGTTTGAGTCTGGGATGGAGTTCTGGTCGGCCCGGTAACATCCTCTTTAACCACGATGAGACCAGGCTGTTTGAGTCTGGGATGGAGTTCTGGTCGGCCCGGTAACATCCTCTTTAACCATGATGAGACCAGGCTGATGGAGTTCTGGTCGGCCCGGTAACATCCTCTTTAACCATGATGAGACCAGGCTGATGGAGTTCTGGTCGGCCCGGTAACATCCTCTTTAACCACGGTGAGACCAGGCTGATGGAGTTCTGGTCGGCCCGGTAACATCCTCTTTAACCATGATGAGACCACGCTGTTTGAGTCTGGGATGGAGTTCTGGTCGGCCCGGTAACATCCTCTTTAACCACGATGAGACCAGGCTGATGGAGTTCTGGTCGGCCCGGTAACATCCTCTTTAACCATGATGAGACCAGGCTGATGGAGTTCTGGTCGGCCCGGTAACATCCTCTTTAACCACGATGAGACCAGGCTGTTTGAGTCTGGGATCGAGTTCTGGTCGGCCCGGTAACATCCTCTTTAACCATGATGAGACCAGGCTGATGGAGTTCTGGTCGGCCCGGTAACATCCTCTTTAACCATGATGAGACCAGGCTGATGGAGTTCTGGTCGGCCCGGTAACATCCTCTTTAACCATGATGAGACCAGGCTGTTTGAGTCTGGGATGGAGTTCTGGTCGGCCCGGTAACATCCTCTTTAACCATGATGAGACCATGCTGATGGAGTTCTGGTCGGCCCGGTAACATCCTCTTTAACCACGGTGAGACCATGCTGATGGAGTTCTGGTCGGCCCGGTAACATCCTCTTTAACCATGATGAGACCAGGCTGATGGAGTTCTGGTCGGCCCGGTAACATCCTCTTTAACCACGGTGAGACCAGGCTGATGGAGTTCTGGTCGGCCCGGTAACATCCTCTTTAACCACGGTGAGACCAGGCTGATGGAGTTCTGGTCGGCCCGGTAACATCCTCTTTAACCACGATGAGACCAGGCTGTTTGAGTCTGGGATGGAGTTCTGGTCGGCCCGGTAACATCCTCTTTAACCACGGTGAGACCAGGCTGATGGAGTTCTGGTCGGCCCGGTAACATCCTCTTTAACCATGATGAGACCACGCTGTTTGAGTCTGGGATGGAGTTCTGGTCGGCCCGGTAACATCCTCTTTAACCACGATGAGACCAGGCTGATGGAGTTCTGGTCGGCCCGGTAACATCCTCTTTAACCATGATGAGACCAGGCTGATGGAGTTCTGGTCGGCCCGGTAACATCCTCTTTAACCACGATGAGACCAGGCTGTTTTAGTCTGGGATCGAGTTCTGGTCGGCCCGGTAACATCCTCTTTAACCATGATGAGACCAGGCTGATGGAGTTCTGGTCGGCCCGGTAACATCCTCTTTAACCATGATGAGACCAGGCTGATGGAGTTCTGGTCGGCCCGGTAACATCCTCTTTAACCACGATGAGACCAGGCTGTTTGAGTCTGGGATGGAGTTCTGGTCGGCCCGGTAACATCCTCTTTAACCACGATGAGACCAGGCTGTTTGAGTCTGGGATGGAGTTCTGGTCGGCCCGGTAACATCCTCTTTAACCATGATGAGACCAGGCTGATGGAGTTCTGGTCGGCCCGGTAACATCCTCTTTAACCATGATGAGACCAGGCTGTTTGAGTCTGGGATGGAGTTCTGGTCGGCCCGGTAACATCCTCTTTAACCATGATGAGACCAGGCTGATGGAGTTCTGGTCGGCCCGGTAACATCCTCTTTAACCATGATGAGACCATGCTGATGGAGTTCTGGTCGGCTCGGTAACATCCTCTTTAACCACGGTGAGACCAGGCTGATGGAGTTCTGGTCGGCCCGGTAACATCCTCTTTAACCACGATGAGACCAGGCTGTTTGAGTCTGGGATGGAGTTCTGGTCGGCCCGGTAACATCCTCTTTAACCACGATGAGACCAGGCTGTTTGAGTCTGGGATGGAGTTCTGGTCGGCCCGGTAACATCCTCTTTAACCATGATGAGACCAGGCTGATGGAGTTCTGTTCGGCCCGGTAACATCCTCTTTAACCATGATGAGACCAGGCTGTTTGAGTCTGGGATGGAGTTCTGGTCGGCCCGGTAACATCCTCTTTAACCATGATGAGACCACGCTGATGGAGTTCTGGTCGGCCTGGTAACATCCTCTTTAACCACGATGAGACCAGGCTGTTTGAGTCTGGGATGGAGTTCTGGTCAGCCCGGTAACATCCTCTTTAACCATGATGAGACCAGGCTGTTTGATTCTGGGATGGAGTTCTGGTCGGCCCGGTAACATCCTCTTTAACCACGATGAGACCAGGCTGTTTGAGTCTGGGATGGAGTTCTGGTCGGCCCGGTAACATCCACTTTAACCATGATGAGACCAGGCTGTTTGAGTCTGGGATGGAGTTCTGGTCGGCCCGGTAACATCCTCTTTAACCATGAGACTAGGCTGATGGAGTTCTGGTCGGCCCGGTAACATCCACTTTAACCATGATGAGACCAGGCTGTTTGAGTCTGGGATGAAGTTCTGGTCGGCCCGGTAACATCCTCTTTAACCATGATGAGACCAGGCTGATGGAGTTCTGGTCGGCCCGGTAACATCCTCTTTAACCATGATGAGACCATGCTGATGGAGTTCTGGTCGGCTCGGTAACATCCTCTTTAACCACGGTGAGACCAGGCTGATGGAGTTCTGGTCGGCCCGGTAAACCTCCTCTTTAACCACGATGAGACCAGGCTGTTTGAGTCTGGGATGGAGTTCTGGTCGGCCCGGTAACATCCTCTTTAACCACGATGAGACCAGGCTGTTTGAGTCTGGGATGGAGTTCTGGTCGGCCCGGTAACATCCTCTTTAACCATGATGAGACCAGGCTGATGGAGTTCTGGTCGGCCCGGTAACATCCTCTTTAACCATGATGAGACCAGGCTGTTTGAGTCTGGGATGGAGTTCTGGTCGGCCCGGTAACATCCTCTTTAACCATGATGAGACCACGCTGATGGAGTTCTGGTCGGCCCGGTAACATCCTCTTTAACCACGATGAGACCAGGCTGTTTGAGTCTGGGATGGAGTTCTGGTCAGCCCGGTAACATCCTCTTTAACCATGATGAGACCAGGCTGTTTGATTCTGGGATGGAGTTCTGGTCGGCCCGGTAACATCCTCTTTAACCATGAGACCAGGCTGATGGAGTTCTGGTCGGCCCGGTAACATCCACTTTAACCATGATGAGACCAGGCTGTTTGAGTCTGGGATGGAGTTCTGGTCGGCCCGGTAACATCCTCTTTAACCATGATGAGACCATGCTGATGGAGTTCTGGTCGGCTCGGTAACATCCTCTTTAACCACGGTGAGACCAGGCTGATGGAGTTCTGGTCGGCCCGGTAACATCCTCTTTAACCACGATGAGACCAGGCTGTTTGAGTCTGGGATGGAGTTCTGGTCGGCCCGGTAACATCCTCTTTAACCACGATGAGACCAGGCTGTTTGAGTCTGGGATGGAGTTCTGGTCGGCCCGGTAACATCCTCTTTAACCATGATGAGACCAGGCTGATGGAGTTCTGGTCGGCCCGGTAACATCCTCTTTAACCATGATGAGACCAGGCTGTTTGAGTCTGGGATGGAGTTCTGGTCGGCCCGGTAACATCCTCTTTAACCATGATGAGACCACGCTGATGGAGTTCTGGTCGGCCCGGTAACATCCTCTTTAACCACGATGAGACCAGGCTGTTTGAGTCTGGGATGGAGTTCTGGTCAGCCCGGTAACATCCTCTTTAACTATGATGAGACCAGGCTGTTTGATTCTGGGATGGAGTTCTGGTCGGCCCGGTAACATCCTCTTTAACCACGATGAGACCAGGCTGTTTGAGTCTGGGATGGAGTTCTGGTCGGCCCGGTAACATCCACTTTAACCATGATGAGACCAGGCTGTTTGAGTCTGGGATGGAGTTCTGGTCGGCCCGGTAACATCCTCTTTAACCATGAGACCAGGCTGATGGAGTTCTGGTCGGCCCGGTAACATCCACTTTAACCATGATGAGACCACGCTGTTGCTGCTTCTTGTTCTCTGCTCCTTCAATACTGTAATATTTCAGTTCTAGAAGCTGCAGAGGGAGTCGGTTATGGACCAGGGATACTACAGTTCAACTGACAAGGACAGACAGACAAAGAAAGAGAGACAAACAGAGAAAGACAGACACAGACAGAGAAAGAGAGACAGACACAGACAGAGAAAGAGAGACAGACACAGACAGAGAAAGAGAGACACAGACAGAGAAAGAGAGAGAGACACATACAGAGCAATCGGACAAAAATGGGACAAACACCAAATTGAGACTCTGCATTGAAGAATTTTGCAAAAAATATCCTCTGTGTACAACGTGAAACACGTAATGCCTACAGAGCAGAATTAGGCCGATGCCCACTAATTATCAAAATCCAGAAAAGAGCCGTTAAATTCTCCAACCACCTAAAAGGAAGTGATTCCCAAACCTTCCATAACAAAGCCATCACCTACAGAGAGATGAACCTGGAGAAGAGTCCCCTAAGCAAGCTGGTCCTGGGGCTCTGTTCACAAACACAAACACACCCTACAGAGCCCCAGGACAACAGCACAATTAGACCCAAACCAAATCATTAGAAAACAAAAACATTATTACTTGACACATTGGGAAGAATTAACAAAAAACAGAGCAAACTAGAATGCTATTTGGCCCTAAACAGAGAGTACACAGTGGCAGAATACCTGACCACTGTGATTGACCAAAACTTAAGGAAAGCTTTGACTATGTACAGACTCAGTGAGCATAGCCTTGTTCTCAAGAGAAGACAGGCTATGTGCTCACTGCCCACAAAATGAGGTGGAAACTGAGCTGCACTTCCTAACCTCCTGCCCAATGTATGACCATTTTAGAGAGACATATTTCCCTCAGATTACACAGATCCACAAAGAATTCGAAAACAAATCCAAATTTGAAAAACTCCCATTTCTACTGGGTGAAGTACCACAGTGTGACATCACAGCAGCAAGATGTGTGACCTGTTGCCACGAGAAAAGGTCAACCAGTGAAGAACAAACACCGTTGTAAATACAACCCATATTTATGCTTATTTATTTTCCCTTTTGTATTTTAACTATTTGTACATTGTTACAACACTGTATATAGACACATAATGACATTTAACATTTCTATTATTTTGAAACTTTTGTGAGTGTAATGTTTACTGTTAATATTTGATAGATAATAAACAAAAGTGAAATAAGCTATTTCACTTGCTTTGGTAATGTTAACATATGTTTCCCCTGACAATAAAGATCAATGTTAACATATGTTTCCCCTGACAATAAAGATCAATGTTAACATATGTTTCCCCTGACAATAAAGCTCCTTGAATTGAAAATGAGAGAGAGAGAAAGACAGACAGAGAGAGAGAGACGAGACAGAGAAAGTGACAGAGACAGAGAGACGAGGCAGAGAGACAGAGACAGAGAGACGAGGTAAAGAGACAGAGAGAAGAGACAGAGACGAGGTAGAGAGACAGAGACAGAGAGACATAGAGAGAGACAGACAGAGAGACATAGAGAGAGACAGAGACAGAGAGACATAGAGAGAGACAGAGACAGAGACATAGAGAGAGACAGAGACAGAGACATAGAGAGAGACAGAGACATAGAGACAGAGGGAGAGAATGGGACAGACAGAGAGAAAGACAGAGCGAGACAGAGACAGAGAGACGAGGTAGAGAGACAGAGACAGAGAGACGAGGTAGAGAGAGAGACAGAGGGAGAGAGAGAGACAGAGGGAGAGAGACGAGGTAGAGAGAGGGACAGACAGAGACAGAAACAGGGAGAGACAGAGACAGAAACAGGGAGAGACAGAGACAGAGAGAGAGAGAGAGAGAGAAGAGACAGAGACGAGGTAGAGAGACAGAGAGACAGAGAGAGAGACAGAGGGAGAGAGAGAGGGAGAGAGAGAGAGAAGAGACAGAGACGAGGTAGAGAGACAGAGACAGAGAGACAGAGGGAGAGAGACAGAGACAGAGAGACAGAGGTAGAGAGACAGAGACAGAGACATAGAGAGAGACAGAGACAGAGAGAGAGAGAGCTAGGCTTTGTTTCCTGATCAAAGCTAATCAACAACAGAAGGTTATATATGTCCTGCCAGTTTTAACGTATTTACTTCCTGTTCTTTGATGTTTTGACGGTGTTACTGTAGTTCTAACACATTCATCTATTCAACCACGACATGGTTCCTCAGAGAGCTCAGAGAGAAGCACTCAGGACGAGATGAGTAGGCAGACAGGACGTGTGAATCAATCAGTGAGAAGCTCTCTCCTCTCTCTCTTTCCTTCTCCCTCGTCTCCTGTCTCTCTGTCCTTCCACCTTCCTCCCTCTGTCTTTCTCCTCTCCCCCCCCATCTCTCTCTCTCTCTCTCAATTCAATTCAAGGGGTTTTATTCACATGGGAAACATATGTTAACATTGCCAAAGCAAGTGAGGTAGATAATATACAAAAGTGAAATAAACAATACAAATTAACAGTAAACATTAAACATACAGAAGTTTCAAAACAATAAAGACATTACAAATGTCATATTATATATATATATATATACACAGTGTTGTCTCTCCCTTTCTCCCTGTCCTGAATGACTTGGCAACTTCAGCCAGCCAAACACGTGGCTAGTTGGCTCTATCAGACACATAATGAGTGGCATTGTGAGAAGCACAAAGCCAAACACATTACTAGCTGTGTCAGAACCAGATGAATAGAACTGGCTCAGTTGGCACCAGAATACTGCTGCTATTAAGATTAAATACAACCCAAGTCTGAGTCAGGATCATTAAAAAAATACAACTTTTAAATGAATGATGTCTAGCCTAATAGATTCTTCAAGAATATGACTTCCAAATTCTTCACGAGCAAAAACTGTATTTCTCCACTAGAACCCATTATAATCTCAGTTCAACTGTATTCCACCACCAGAACCCATTATAATCTTAGTTCAACTGTATTCCACCACCAGAACCCATTATAATCTTAGTTCAACTGTATTCTAACACCAGAACCCATTATAATCTTAGTTCAACTGTATTCCACCACCAGAACCCATTATAATCTTAGTTCAACTGTATTCCACCACCAGAACCCATTATAATCTTAGTTCAACTGTATTCTACCACCAGAACCCATTATAATCTCAGTTCAACTGTATTCCACCAGAACCCATTATAATCTTAGTTCAACTGTATTCCACCACCAGAACCCATTATAATCTTAGTTCAACTGTATTCCACCACCAGAACCGATTATAATCTTAGTTCAACTGTATTCCACCAGAACCCATTATAATCTTAGTTCAACTGTATTTCACCACCAGAACCCATTATAATCTCAGTTCAACTGTATTCCATCAGAACCCATTATAATCTCAGTTCAACTGTATTCCACCAGAACCCATTATAATCTTAGTTCAACTGTATTCCACCAGAACCCATTATAATCTCAGTTCAACTGTATTCCACCAGAACCCATTATAATCTTAGTTCAACTGTATTCCACCAGAACCCATTATAATCTCAGTTCAACTGTATTCACCCAGAACCCATTATAATCTTAGTTCAACTGTATTCCACCAGAACCCATTATAATCTCAGTTCAACTGTATTCCACTACCAGAACCCATTATAATTTTAGTTCAACTGTATTTCTCCACCAGAACCCATTATAATCTCAGTTCAACTGTATTCCACCACCAGAACCCATTATAATCTCAGTTCAACTGTATTCCACCACCAGAACCCATTATAATCTCAGTTCAACTGTATTCCACCACCAGAACCCATTATAATCTTAGTTCAACTGTATTCCACCACCAGAACCCATTATAATCTTAGTTCAACTGTATTCCACCACCAGAACCCATTATAATCTTAGTTCAACTGTATTCCACCACCATAACCCATTATAATCTTAGTTCAACTGTATTCCACCATCAGAACCCATTATAATCTTAGTTCAACTGTATTCCACCATCAGAACCCATTATAATCTTAGTTCAACTGTATTCCACCAGAACCCATTATAATCTTAGTTTAACTGTTTTTCTCCACCAGAACCCATTATAATCTTAGTTCAACTGTATTCCACCATCAGAACCCATTATAATCTTAGTTCAACTGTATTCCACCAGAACCCATTATAATCTCAGTTCAACTGTATTCCACCATCAGAACCCATTATAATCTTAGTTCAACTGTATTCCACCAGAACCCATTATAATCTCAGTTCAACTGTATTCTACCACCAGAACCCATTATAATCTTAGTTCAACTGTATTCCACCACCAGAACCCATTATAATCTTAGTTCAACTGTATTCTACCACCAGAACCCATTATAATCTTAGTTCAACTGTATTCTACCACCAGAACCCATTATAATCTTAGTTCAACTGTATTCCACCACCAGAACCCATTATAATCTTAGTTCAACTGTATTTCTCCACCAGAACCCATTATAATCTTAGTTCAACTGTATTCCACCACCAGAACCCATTATAATCTTAGTTCAACTGTATTCTACCACCAGAACCCATTATAATCTCAGTTCAACTGTATTCCACCACCAGAACCCATTATAATCTTAGTTCAACTGTATTCCACCAGAACCCATTATAATCTTAGTTCAACTGTATTTCACCACCAGAACCCATTATAATCTTAGTTCAACTGTATTTCTCCACCAGAACCCATTATAATCTCAGTTCAACTGTATTCCACCACCAGAACCCATTATAATCTCAGTTCAACTGTATTCCACCAGAACCCATTATAATCTTAGTTCAACTGTATTTCACCACCAGAACCCATTATAATCTTAGTTCAACTGTATTCCACCAGAACCCATTATAATCTTAGTTCAACTGTATTCTACCACCAGAACCCATTATAATCTTAGTTCAACTGTATTCCACCAGAACCCATTATAATCTTAGTTCAACTGTATTTCACCACCAGAACCCATTATAATCTTAGTTCAACTGTATTCCACCAGAACCCATTATAATCTTAGTTCAACTGTATTCCACCACCAGAACCCATTATAATCTTAGTTCAACTGTATTCCACCAGAACCCATTATAATCTAAACTAAACACACACTGTACAGCCTCCTAACATGGTGAACCGTATCATTGTGATATCATGGATGGTCAGTCCTTGCATCCATAGTTCTGTCCTTACCTTTCTCCAGGACCATCCCCTCAGCTGTTTACCAAAAAAAGAGGGTTCCGGGTAGCAACTTTACTGTTGCTTGAATCCGTGATGGGCCCCTTTCAAGCCCGGTGCCGCTCGCTAGCGTAATTAGGGCCTTATTTTAGGCCCTTTTGCAGCCATGAAAAAGCACTTTGTCTGTGAGAGGTGGAGAGATCAGCAAAGCTGAGGTCTGCATTGAAAACGGCACACTATTCCCTTCATAGTACACTACTATAAACCAGAGCCCTATATAGTGGTACTACTATAGATCAGAGCCCTATTCCCTATATAGTGGTACTACTATAGACCAGGGCCCTATTCCCTATATAGTACACTACTATAGACCAGAGCCCTATTCCCTATATAGTGGTACTACTATAGAGCAGAGCCCTATTCCCTATATAGTGGTACTACTATAGACCAGAGCCCTATTCCCTATATAGTACACTACTATAGACCAGAGCCCTATTCCCTATAAAGTGGTACTACTATAGACAAGGGCCCTATTCCCTATATAGTGGTACTACTATAGACCAGAGCCCTATTCCCTATATAGTGGTACTACTATAGACCAGAGCCCTATTCCCTATATAGTGGTACTACTATAGACCAGAGCCCATTTCCCTATATAGTACACTACTATAGACCAGAGCCCTATTCCCTATATAGTGGTACTACTATAGACCAGAGCCCTATTCCCTATATAGTGGCACTACTATAGACCAGAGCCCTATTCCCTATATAGTGGTACTACTATAGACCAGAGCCCTTTTCCCTATATAGTGGTACTACTATAGACCAGAGCCCTATTCCCTATATAGTGGTACGACTATACACCAGAGCCCTATTCCCTATATAGTGGTACGACTATACACCAGAGCCCTATTCCCTATATAGTGGTACTACTATAGACCAGAGCCCTATTCCCTATATAGTGGTACTACTATAGACCAGAGCCCTATTCCCTATATAGTGGTACTACTATAGACCAGAGCCCTATCCCCTATATAGTGTACTACTATAGACCAGAGCCCTATTCCCTATATAGTGGTACTACTATAGACCAGTGCCCTATTCCCTATATAGTGGTACTACTATAGACCAGGGCCCTATTCCCTATATAGTGTACTACTATAGACCAGAGCCCTATTCCCTATATGGTGGTACTACTATAGACCAGAGCCCTATTCCCTATATAGTGGTACTACTATAGACCAGAGCCCTATTCCCTATATGGTGGTACTACTATAGACCAGAGCCCTATTCCCTATATAGTGGCACTACTATAGACCAGAGCCCTATTCCCTATATAGTGGTACTACTATAGACCAGAGCCCTATTCCCTATATAGTGGTACTACTATAGACCAGAGCCCTATTCCCTATATAGTGGTACTACTATAGACCAGAGCCCTGTTCCCTATATAGTGGTACTACTATAGACCAGAGTCCTATTCCCTATATAGTACACTACTATAGACCAGAGCCATATTCCCTATATAGTGGTACTACTATAGACCAGAGCCCTATTCCCTATATAGTGGTACTACTATAGACAAGAGCCCTATTCCCTATATAGTGGTACTACTATAGACCAGAGTCCTATTCCCTATATAGTACACTACTATAGACCAGAGCCCTATTCCCTATATAGTGGTACTACTATAGACCAGAGCCCTATTCCCTATATAGTACACTACTATAGACCAGAGCCCTATTCCCTATATAGTGGTACTACTATAGACCAGAGCCCTATTCCCTATAGAGTGGTACTACTATAGACCAGAGCCCTATTCCCTATATAGTGGTACTACTATAGACCAGAGCCCTATTCCCTATATAGTGGTACTACTATAGACCAGAGCCCTATTCCCTATATAGTGGTACTACTATAGACCAGAGCCCTATTCCCTATATAGTGGTACTACTATAGACCAGAGCCCTATTCCCTATATAGTACACTATTATAGACCAGTGCCCTATTCCCTATATAGTGGTACTACTATAGACCAGAGCCCTATTCCCTATATAGTGGTTCTACTATAGACCAGAGCCCTATTCCCTATATAGTGGTACTACTATAGACCAGAGCCCTATTCCCTATATAGTGGTACTACTATAGACCAGAGCCCTATTCCCTATATAGTGGTACTACTATAGACCAGAGCCCTATTCCCTATATAGTGGTACTACTATAGACCAGAGCCCTATTCCCTTCATAGTACACTACTATAGAGCCATATTCCCTTCATAGTACACTACTATAGACCAGTGCCCTATTCCCTATATAGTGGTACTACTATAGACCAGTGCCCTATTCCCTATATAGTGGTACTACTATAGACCAGAGCCCTATTCCCTTCATAGTACACTACTATAGACCAGTGCCCTATTCCCTATATAGTGGTACTACTATAGACCAGTGCCCTATTCCCTATATGGTGGTACTACTATAGACCAGAGCCCTATTCCCTATATAGTGGTACTACTATAGACCAGAGCCCTATTCCCTATATAGTGGTACTACTATAGACCAGTGCCCTATTCCCTATATAGTGGTACTACTATAGACCAGAGCCCTATTCCCTATATAGTGGTACTACTATAGACCAGAGCCCTATTCCCTATATAGTGGTACTACTATAGACCAGAGCCCTATTCCCTATATAGTGGTACTACTATAGACCAGAGCCCTATTCCCTATATAGTGGTACTACTATAGACCAGGGCCCTATTCCCTATATAGTGGTACTACTATAGACCGGAGCCCTATTCCCTATATAGTGGTACTACTATAGACCAGAGCCCTATTCCCTATATAGTGGTACTACTATAGACCAGAGCCCTATTCCCTATATAGTGGTACTACTATAGACCAGAGCCCTATTCCCTATATAGTGGTACTACTATAGACCAGTGCCCTATTCCCTATATAGTGGTACTACTATAGACCAGAGCCCTATATAGTGGTACTACTATAGACCAGAGCCCTATTCCCTATATAGTGGTACTACTATAGACCAGGGCCCTATTCCCTATATAGTGGTACTACTATAGACCAGAGCCCTATTCCCTATATAGTGGTACTACTATAGACCAGAGCCCTATTCCCTATATAGTGGTACTACTATAGACCAGAGCCCTATTCCCTATATAGTGGTACTACTATAGACCAGTGCCCTATTCCCTATATAGTGGTACTACTATAGACCAGAGCCCTATATAGTGGTACTACTATAGACCAGAGCCCTATTCCCTATATAGTGGTACTACTATAGACCAGAGCCCTATTCCCTATATAGTGGTACTACTATAGACCAGAGCCCTATTCCCTATATAGTGGTACTACTATAGACCAGAGCCCTATTCCCTATATAGTGGTACTACTATAGACCAGTGCCCTATTCCCTATATAGTGGTACTACTATAGACCAGTGCCCTATTCCCTATATAGTGGTACTACTATAGACCAGAGCCCTATTCCCTATATAGTGGTACTACTATAGACCAGTGCCCTATTCCCTATATAGTACACTACTATAGACCAGAGCCCTGTTCCCTATATAGTGTACTACTATAGACCAGAGCCCTATTCCCTATATAGTGGCACTACTATAGACCAGAGCCCTATTCCCTATATAGTGGTACTACTATAGACCAGGGCCCTATTCCCTATATAGTGGTACTACTATAGACCAGGGCCCTATTCCCTATATAGTGGTACTACTATAGACCAGGGCCCTATTCCCTATATAGTGGTACTACTATAGACCAGGGCCCTATTCCCTATATAGTGGTACTACTATAGACCAGGGCCCTATTCCCTATATAGTGGTACTACTATAGACCAGAGCCCTATTCCCTATATAGTGGTACTACTATAGACCAGAGTCCTATTCCCTATATAGTGGTACTACTATAGATCAGAGCCCTATTCCCTATATAGTGGTACTACTATAGACCAGAGCCCTATTCCCTCTATAGTGTACTACTATAGACCAGAACCCTATTCCCTATATAGTGGTACTACTCTAGCCCAGTGCCCTATTCCCTATATAGTGGTACTACTATAGACCAGGGCCCTATTCCCTATATAGTGCTACTACTATAGACCAGAGCCCTATTCCCTATCTAGTGGTACTACTATAGACCAGAGCCCTATTCCCTATATAGTGGTACTACTATAGACCAGAGCCCTATTCCCTATATAGTGGTACTACTATAGACCAGAGCCCTATTCCCTATATAGTGGTACTACTATAGACCAGTGCCCTATTCCCTATATAGTGGTACTACTATAGACCAGAGCCCTATTCCCTATATAGTGGTACTACTATAGACCAGAGCCCTATTCCCTATATAGTGGTACTACTATAGACCAGAGCCCTATTCCCTATATAGTGGTACTACTATAGACCAGGGCCCTATTCCCTATATAGTGGTACTACTATAGACCAGAGCCCTATTCCCTATATAGTGGTACTACTATAGACCAGAGCCCTATTCCCTATATAGTGGTACTACTATAGACCAGAGCCCTATTCCCTATATAGTGGTACTACTATAGACCAGTGCCCTATTCCCTATATAGTGGTACTACTATAGACCAGAGCCCTATATAGTGGTACTACTATAGACCAGAGCCCTATTCCCTATATAGTGGTACTACTATAGACCAGAGCCCTATTCCCTCTATAGTGTACTACTATAGACCAGAACCCTATTCCCTATATAGTGGTACTACTATAGACCAGTGCCCTATTCCCTATATAGTGGTACTACTATAGACCAGGGCCCTATTCCCTATATAGTGGTACTACTATAGACCAGAGCCCTATTCCCTATATAGTGGTACTACTATAGACCAGAGCCCTATTCCCTATATAGTGGTACTACTATAGACCAGAGCCCTATTCCCTATATAGTGGTACTACTATAGACCAGAGCCCTATTCCCTATATAGTGGTACTACTATAGACCAGTGCCCTATTCCCTATATAGTGGTACTACTATAGACCAGAGCCCTATTCCCTATATAGTGGTACTACTATAGACCAGAGCCCTATTCCCTATATAGTGGTACTACTATAGACCAGAGCCCTATTCCCTATATAGTGGTACTACTATAGACCAGGGCCCTATTCCCTATATAGTGGTACTACTATAGACCAGAGCCCTATTCCCTATATAGTGGTACTACTATAGACCAGAGCCCTATTCCCTATATAGTGGTACTACTATAGACCAGAGCCCTATTCCCTATATAGTGGTACTACTATAGACCAGTGCCCTATTCCCTATATAGTGGTACTACTATAGACCAGAGCCCTATATAGTGGTACTACTATAGACCAGAGCCCTATTCCCTATATAGTGGTACTACTATAGACCAGAGCCCTATTCCCTATATAGTGGTACTACTATAGACCAGAGCCCTATTCCCTATATAGTGGTACTACTATAGACCAGTGCCCTATTCCCTATATAGTGGTACTACTATAGACCAGAGCCCTATTCCCTATATAGTGGTACTACTATAGACCAGTGCCCTATATAGTGGTACTACTATAGACCAGAGCCCTATTCCCTATATAGTGGTACTACTATAGACCAGTGCCCTATTCCCTATATAGTGGTACTACTATAGACCAGAGCCCTATTCCCTATATAGTGTACTACTATAGACCAGAGCCCTATTCCCTTCATAGCACACTAATATAGACCAGAGCCCTATTCCCTATATAGTGGTCCTACTATAGACCAGAGCCCTATTCCCTATTTATAGCACACTAATATAGACCAGAGCCCTATTCCCTATATAGTGGTACTACTATAGACCAGGGCCCTAATCCCTATATAGTGGTACTACTATAGACCAGGGTCCTATTCCCTATATAGTGGTACTACTATAGACCAGAGCCCTATTCCCTATATAGTGGTACTACTATAGACCAGAGCCCTATTCCCTATATAGTGGTACAACTATAGACCAGAGCCCTGAACAGAGGGTGAACAGCAGAGAGAGAGAGCTATAAAGCCCTGAACAGAGGGTGAACAACAGAGAGAGAGAGCTATAAAGCCCTGAACAGAGGGTGAACAGCAGAGAGAGATAAAGCCCTGAACAGAGAGAGAGAGAGAGATAAAGCCCTGAACAGAGAGAGCGAGAGCTATAAAGCCCTGAACAGAGAGGGTGAACAGCAGAGAGAGAGCTATAAAGCCCTGAACAGAGAGGGTGAACAGCAGAGAGAGAGATAAAGCCCTGAACAGAGAGGGTGAACAGCAGAGAGAGAGAGATAAAGCCCTGAACAGAGAGGGTGAACAGCAGAGAGAGATAAAGCCCTGAACAGAGAGGGTGAACATCAGAGAGAGAGAGAGCTATTAAGCCCTGAACAGAGAGGGTGAACATCAGAGAGAGAGAGAGCTATAAAGCCCTGAACAGAGAGGGTGAACAACAGAGAGAGAGAGAGCTATAAAGCCCTGAACAGAGAGGGTGAACAACAGTGAGAGAGAGCTATAAAGCCCTGAACAGAGAGGGTGAACAACAGAGAGAGAGCCCTGAACAGAGAGGGTGAACAACTGAGAGAGAGAGATAAAAGCCCTGAACAGAGAGGGTGAACAACTGAGAGAGAGAGATAAAGCCCTGAACAGAGAGGGTGAACAACAGAGAGAGAGCTATAAAGCCCTGAACAGAGAGGGTGAACAACAGAGATGGAGAGATAAAGCCCTGAATAGAGAGGGCGAACAGCAGAGAGAGAGAGAGATAAAGCCCTGAACAGAGAGAGGGAGAGATAAAGCCCTGAACAGTGGGGGGATAATGTAGTATGACTTCACTCCCAGTCAGTCTCACAAAGGGACATTGATTTGAGATGTAACCAATGAAGACTCAGCTCAGCATGGTCCAACAGTAGCCTACACTGTGACAATCTCAGAAGGTGCAACTGTTTGGATGTGTCCCAAATGGAACAATATTCCCTATATAGTACACAACTATAGACCAGAGCCCTATTCCCTATATAGTGTTACTACTATAGACCAGAGCCCTATTCCCTATATAGTGGTACTACTTTAGACCAGAGCCCTCACTACCTGACTAAAAGGAGAGGTAAAACTCACTACCCGACTAAAAGGAGAGGTAAAACTCCCTACCCGACTAAAAGGAGAGGTAAAACTCCCTACCCGACTAAAAGGAGAGGTAAAACTCCCTACCCGACTAAAAGGAGAGGCCAAACTCACCACCAGACTAAAAGGAGGTAAAACCCACTACCTGACTAAAAGGAGAGGTAAAACTCCCTACCCGACTAAAAGGAGAGGTAAAACTCCCTACCCGACTAAAAGGAGAGGTAAAACTCACTACCTGACTAAAAGGAGGCCAAACTCACTACCTGACTAAAAGGAATCCACGGATTATGGTACATACTTCTGCGCGCGAAATCCTCTTGTCATACCTGAACAGCAGACATTTTGAACATATAAGCAATAATACATTATGGCCTTTCTCTTGCATTTCAAAGATGATGGTACAAAACAAATGTCTTTGGCCAATTTCTTTGTATTTTCTTTTACCAGAGTTTCCTTTCAAATGGTACCAAGAATATGCATATCCTTGCTTCAGGTCCTGAGCTACAGTCAGTTAGATTTGGGTATGTCATCTCAGGCGAACGTGGGAATGAGAACAATTCAGGCTGCGTAGTCTGGTGTAGTAAAGAGTAGACGCTTCTCCATAGTAAGAATTAGCCATACAATTACAAGACAACAGCAAACAAGTGTAGTGTATCCTACACACGCGGGACAACAGTCAAATGCGGATGAAAAGCTAAATAACATGTTGAAATCAATGAAAAAATCTTTGTTGATAGGTTCTCTCTGTAATATTTAGGAGGATTTGATATATATTTACGAGTTGTTCATTGCGTAAATGCAATCATTTAGCCCATGTCGCCCAGTCTGTGTGAAAGTTAAGTCATGTGTGTAAAAACACAACATTGTTTACATAAATCGTCTGTTCACTGCACTTCGTGTCTATAAATGAAACCTTGTAACGTTTCATAAAATAACATACCCACAATAACACCACGAACACCTATTCTATTTTTTTTTAAGTAGTAAACGTAGTTGTTTTTCGAGTGCCTTACCTTGTAGACAAGGAACTTTCCTTCCAATAGTTTACAGATCCAAGGCAGTATGTCTCTCGCAGAGCGCCACGCTGACTCCAGTCCAAACAGAACCCAACACATTTACCGTAAAGGTATGACAACCGGATTGCGCGGCGCAAAGGTATGTACCGTAATCCGTGGACTACACAACGCCTTCGAATAATTATTGATTGACAGGTTGAATTAATGCCATATTTCATGAATCCATATCGTCCATTTTAGTTTTTAATCTGAATATATACAGTTATAATACAGAAGTAATAGTACAGGTATATGCAACATATAGAGCTTACTTTACATAAAAATATATTGACAACCTTGCTATGATTAACATATCCAGTATTATAGCTCGTTTTTTCAGTTCGCTGCAGCTAGCGACAGGAAAGAGCTGCAACAAACAGTCAAACTGGACAGTTTTATCTCCATCTCTTCATTCAACGACTCAATCATGGACACTTACTGACAGTTGTGGCTGCTTTGTGTGATGTATTGTTGTCTGCCTTTGTGCTGTGGTCTGTGCCCAATAATGCTACCATGCTGTGTTGTCATGTGTTGCTGCCTTGCTATATTGTTGTGTTGTGTCTCTCTTGTCCTGATGTGTGTTTTTATCCCAGCCCCGGTCCCGCAGGAGGCCTTTTGCCTTTTGGTGGGCCGTCATTGTAAATAATAATTTGTTCTCAACTGACTTGCCAAGTTAAATAATGATTAAATAAATCAAATAGTTTGTGGGGGAAATTGATGTTGAGAAAGGCTAATGAAGGGAAGGTAGAAATATATTTAAAATAGATGCCACAGATACAATATTGATATAGACAATAGGTAAAATACACAATATATATAACAGATACAATATAGATAATAGGTCAAATATACTATATAGATATAGACAATATAAACAATAGATATAGACAATAGATATATAGATATAATATACGATATACAATACCAGTAAAAAGTTTTAGAACACCTTCTCAAGGGTTTTTCTTTATTTTCTACATTGTAAGATAATAGTGAAGACATCAAAACTATGAAATAACACATATGGAATCATGTAGTAACCAAAAAAAAAAGTTTTAAACAAATATATATATTTTATATTTGAGATTCTTCAAAGTAGCCACGCTTTGCCTTGATGACAGCTTTGCACACTCTCAGCATTCTCTCAACCAGCTTCACCAGGAATGCTTTTCCAACAGTCTGGAAGGAGTTCCCACATATGCTGAGAACTTGTTGGCTGCTTTTCCAACTCATCCCAAACCATCTCAATTGGGTTGAGGTCGGGGGATTGAGGAGGCCAGATCATCTGATGCAGCACTCCATCACTCTCCTTCTTGGTCAAATAGCCCTTACACAGCCTGGAGGTGTGTATGGGCAAATGATAGTCCCACTAAAACAAATGATAATCCCACCAAGCCCAAACCAGAAGGGATGGCATAATCGCTGCAGAATGCTGTGGTAGCCATGCCGGTTAAGTGTGCCTTGAATTCTGTAGACTGTCTCATCGTCGCTGGTGATCAGGCCTACCACCGTCATGTCGTCAGCAAACTTGATGATGTTGTTGGAGTCGTCGTGGGTACACAGGGAGTACAGGAGGGGACTAAGCACATACCCCTGTCAGCGATGCCTACCCTCCCCACCCGGGGCCAGCCTAGCAGGAAGTCTAGCATCCAGTTGCAGAGGGAGGTGTCCAGCCCCAGGGTCTCAAGCTTGGAGGGGACTAAGCACATACCCCTGTCAGCGATGCCTACCCTCCCCACCCGGGGCCAGCCTAGCAGGAAGTCTAGCATCCAGTTGCAGAGGGAGGTGTCCAGCCCCAGGGTCTCAAGCTTGGAGGGGACTATGGTGTTGAACGCTCTGTAGTTAATGAACAGCATTCTCACATAGGTATTTTCCTCTCATCTAGGTGGGTGAGGGCAGTGTGGAGTTGCAACTGAGATTGTGTAGTCAATGGGTCTGATGGGGCGGTATGCAAATCGGAGTCGGTCTGGGATGATGGAGTTGATGTGTGCCATAGCCAGCCTTTCAAAGCACTTCCTGATTACAGATTGTGAGTGCTACAGGGCTGTAGTCGTTGTGGCAGGAAGCCCTTAAAGAGCTCTTGGGAACAGGAACGAGGGTGGTCAGCTTGAGGACGTGGGGATTAACAGACTTGGACAAGGACAGGTTGAAAAAAATGACCATGAATATGCCTGCCAGCTGTTTTCTTCGCGTGCTCTGAAAATGCGCCATGGGATACCGTCCGGCCTCGCGGCCTTGTGAGTGTTGACCTGATTAAAGCCTTACGACACGTGGGCCTCGGAGAGTGAGGGGGGGGGGGGGCTCATGCACGGTTCTGTGTTTTTTGTCAAAGTGTGCATAAAATTAGTCTGGCCTTTTGGTAGATGACGGCTGGGTCTTCCTTTGAATTCCGTAATGGACTCTAGCCCCTGCCACATGGGTCGGGCATCAGAGCCTGTTATAATAGGATTCCATCCTTGTTCCTATACGGTCCTTTTGCTTGTTTGATGGCTCTGCGGAGGACGTAGAGGGACTTTTTGTACCTGTTCGTATCTTCAGCCGTAGCCTCTGGGTTGGCTGCGATAGCCCTGTGTGCAGTAGCAGTCCTGTAGCGTAGCCTCTGGGTTAGCTGCGATAGCCCTGTGTGCAGTAGCAGTCCTGTAGCGTAGCCTCTGGGTTACCTATTCCCTATATAGTGGTACTACTATAGACCAGAGCCCTATTCCCTATATAGTGGTACTACTATAGACCAGAGCCCTATTCCCTATATAGTGGTACTACTATAGACCAGAGCCCTATTCCCTATATAGTGGTACTACTATAGACCAGAGCCCTATTCCCTATATAGTGGTACTACTATAGACCAGAGCCCTATTCCCTATATAGTACACTACTATAGACCAGATCCCTATTCCCTATATAGTGGTACTACTATAGACCAGAGCCCTATTCCCTATATAGTGGTACTACTATAGACCAGAGTCCTATTCCCTATATAGTGGTACTACTATAGACCAGAGCCCTATTCCCTATATAGTGGTACTACTATAGACCAGAGCCCTATTCCCTATATAGTGTACTACTATAGACTAGAACCCTATTCCCTACATAGTGCACTACTTTTGACCAGAAGCAGTGCACTACATAGGGAGCCATTTGGGAAGCACCCTCATTGGGTCACCTGCAGAGGAAATATGAGTTGCTGTTTTAAACCCATAGATGTTAAAAAATGTAGCTGATAGGAACCCGGTGTGATCGTCTGCTGCAATAGCCGATCCCTGACGAGGATCGACGAGTTGTGCTTTCCCCGAGACGTCATTCTGCACATCACTGTGTGTACTACTGTGTGTACTACTGTGTGTACTACGCCATTGTTTGTATATGTTTGTGGCTCGTCTGTCATCTTGCACCATTCCTGCCATTCTCCTTCCACCTCTCTCATCAACGAGCTGTTTTCACCCACAGGACTGCCGCTGACTGGATGGGTTGTTTGGTTTGTTGTTCACCATTCTTGGGGGCGGCAGGGTAGCCTAGTGGTTAGAGCGTTGGACTAGTAATCGGAAGGTTGCAAGTTCAAACCCCCGAGCCGACAAGGTACAAATCTGTCGTTCTGCCCCTGAACAGGCAGTTAACCCACTGTTCCTAGGCCGTCATTGAAAATAAGAATTTGTTCTTAACTGACTTGCCTAGTTAAATAAAGGTAAAATAAATAAAAAAATAAAAATTCTGGCTAAACCCTCGAAACTGTGGTGCGTGAAAAGCCCAGGAAGGCGGATGTTTCTGAGACACTGGATCCGTCCTTAGAGGGAGGTGTTCGGTCCCAGGGTCCTTAGAGGGAGGTGTTCAGTCCCAGGCTCATTAGCTTGGTGATGAGCTTGGAGGGGAAAGGCCAGTGTAGAGTTAGGAGCTGTGGCAGTCAGGAGGTGTTCAGTCCCAGGGTCGTTAGCTTGGTGATGAGCTTGGAGGGGAAAGACCAGGGTAGAGTTAGGAGCTGTGGCAGTCAGGAGGTGTTCAGTCCCAGGCTCATTAGCTTGGTGATGAGCTTGGAGGGGAAAGACCAGGGTAGAGTTAGGAGCTGTGGCAGTCAGGAGGTGTTCAGTCCCAGGCTCATTAGCTTGGTGATGAGCTTGGAGGGGAAAGACCAGGGTAGAGTTAGGAGCTGTGGCAGTCAGGAGGTGTTCAGTCCCAGGGTCGTTAGATTGGTGATGAGCTTGGAGGGGAAAGACCAGGGTGGAGTTAGGAGCTGTAGCAGTCAGGAGGTGTTCAGTCCCAGGGTCGTTAGATTGATGATGAGCTTGGAGGGGAAAGACCAGGGTAGAGTTAGGAGCTGTGGCAGTCAGGAGGTGTTATAAACACCATCACAATAAATTCATTATTTATTTTAGTCAGGTCAAAAAGAAACATGATGATGTGAATAAAATGTATTTGAGAAGAACAGAATGGGATGTATTTGAGAAGAACAGAATATGATGTATTTGAGAAGAACAGAATATGATGTATTTGAGAAGAACAGAATATGATGTATTTGAGAAGAACAGAATGTGATGTATTTGAGAAGAACAGAATATGATGTATTTGAGAAGAACAGAATGTGATGTATTTGAGAAGAACAGAATATGATGTATTTGAGAAGAACAGAATGTGATGTATTTGAGAAGAACAGAATGTGATGTATTTGAGAAGAACAGAATGTGATGTATTTGAGAAGAACAGAATGTGATGTATTTGAGAAGAACAGAATGTGATGTATTTGAGAAGAAAAGAATGTGATGTATTTGAGAAGAACAGAATGTGATGTATTTGAGAAGAACAGAATGTGATGTATTTGAGAAGAACAGAATGTGATGTATTTGAGAAGAACAGAATGTGATGTATTTGAGAAGAACAGAATGTGATGTATTTGAGAAGAACAGAATGTGATGTATTTGAGAAGAACAGAATGTGATGTATTTGAGAAGAACAGAATGTGATGTATTTGAGAAGAAAAGAATGTGATGTATTTGAGAAGAACAGAATGTGATGTATTTGAGAAGAACAGAATGTGATGTATTTGAGAAGAACAGAATGTGATGTATTTGAGAAGAACAGAATGTGATGTATTTGAGAAGAACAGAATGTGATGTATTTGAGAAGAAAAGAATGTGATGTATTTGAGAAGAACAGAATGTGATGTATTTGAGAAGAAAAGAATATGATGTATTTGAGAAGAACAGAATATGAGTTGTCCTTCTGTTTGTTACCTGGCTATGTTCCATGCCATATATGGGCTGTAGGCTGACAAGATGTGATTATAAGTCCCGGGACAATATTTTACTGTACTTCCACCGGCACGGGAGTAGTTCTCTGACCAGGGAGTAGTTCTCTGACCAGGGAGTAGTTCTCTGACCAGGGAGTAGGTCTCTGACCAGGGAGTAGGTCTCTGACCAGGGAGTAGTTCTCTGACCAGGGAGAAGGTCTCTGACCAGGGAGAATGTCTCTGACCAGGGAGTAGTTCTCTGACCAGGGAGTAGGTCTCTGACCAGGGAGTAGGTCTCCGACCAGGGAGTAGGTCTCTGTGTAGTTGAGGATCAGAAGATGGGATGACCAGGGAGTAGGTCTCTGACCAGGGAGTAGTTCTCTGACCAGGAAGTAGGTCTCTGACCAGGGAGTAGGTCTCTGACCAGGGAGTAGGTCTCTGGCCAGGGAGTAGGTCTCTGACCAGGGAGTAGTTCTCTGACCAGGGAGTAGTTCTCTGACCAGGGAGTAGTTCTCTGACCAGGGAGTAGTTCTCTGTGTAGTTGAGCGTCAGAAGATGGGATGACAAGGGAGTAGTTCTCTGACCAGGGAGTAGTTCTCTGAGTATATCCTTGTCTGAATGGATGGTTCTCATACCCTAGTCTGGATGGTTCTGATATCCTGGTCTGATATCCTGGTCTGGACAGATGGTTCTGATATCCTGGTCTGGACGAATGGTTCTGATATCCTGGTCTGATATCCTGGTCTGGACAGATGGTTCTGATATCCTGGTCTGATATCCTGGTCTGGACCGATGGTTCTGATATCCTGGTCTGGACAGATGGTTCTGATATCCTGGTCTGGACAGATGGTTCTGATATCCTGGTCTGGACAGAAGGTTCTGATATCCTGGTCTGGACAGAAGGTTCTGATATCCTGGTCTGGACAGAAGGTTCTGATATCCTGGTCTGGACAGAAGGTTCTGATATCCTGGTCTGGACAGATGGTTCTGATATCCTGGTCTGGACAGATGGTTCTGATATCCTGGTCTGGACAGATGGTTCTGATATCCTGGTCTGATATCCTGGTCTGGACAGATGGTTCTGATATCCTGGTCTGGACAGATGGTTCTGATATCCTGGTCTGGACAGATGGTTCTGATATCCTGGTCTGGACAGATGGTTCTGATATCCTGGTCTGGACAGATCCTGGTCTGGACAGATGGTTCTGATATCCTGGTCTGGACAGATGGTTCTGATATCCTGGTCTGGACAGATGGTTCTGATATCCTGGTCTGGACAGATGGTTCTGATATCCTGGTCTGGACAGATGGTTCTGATATCCTGGTCTGGATGGATGGTTCTGATATCCTGGTCTGATATCCTGGTCTGGACGGATGGTTCTGATATCCTGGTCCGGACAGATGGTTCTGATATCCTGGTCTGATATCCTGGTGTGATATCCTGGTCTGGACAGATGGTTCTGATATCCTAGTCTGGACGGATGGTTCTGATATCCTGGTCTGGACGGATGGTTCTGATATCCTGGTCTGGACAGATGGTTCTGATATCCTGGTCTGGATGGATGGTTCTGATATCCTGGTCTGATATCCTGGTCTGGACGGATGGTTCTGATATCCTGGTCCGGACAGATGGTTCTGATATCCTGGTCTGATATCCTGGTCTGATATCCTGGTCTGGACAGATGGTTCTGATATCCTGGTCTGGACGGATGGTTCTGATATCCTGGTCTGGACAGATGGTTCTGATATCCTGGTCTGGACAGATGGTTCTGATATCCTGGTCTGGACAGATGGTTCTGATATCCTGGTCTGGACAGATAGTTCTGATATCCTGGTCTGGACAGATGGTTCTGATATCCTGGTCTGGACAGATGGTTCTGATATCCTGGTCTGGATAGATGGTTCTGATATCCTGGTCTGGACAGATGGTTCTGATATCCTGGTCTGGACAGATGGTTCTGATATCCTGGTCTGGACAGATGGTTCTGATATCCTGGTCTGGACAGATCCTGGTCTGGACAGATGGTTCTGATATCCTGGTCTGGACAGATGGTTCTGATATCCTGGTCTGGACAGATCCTGGTCTGGACAGATGGTTCTGATATCCTGGTCTGGATGGATGGTTCTGATATCCTGGTGTTGACGGATGGTTCTGATATCCTGGTCCGGACAGATGGTTCTGATATCCTGGTCTGATATCCTGGTCTGATATCCTGGTCTGGACAGATGGTTCTGATATCCTGGTCTGGACGGATGGTTCTGATATCCTGGTCTGGACAGATGGTTCTAATATCCTGGTCTGGACAGATGGTTCTGATATCCTGGTCTGGACAGATGGTTCTGATATCCTGGTCTGATATCCTGGTCTGGACAGATGGTTCTGATATCCTGGTCTGGACAGATCCTGGTCTGGATGGATGGTTCTGATATCCTGGTCTGGACAGATGGTTCTGATATCCTGGTCTGGACAGATGGTTCTGATATCCTGGTCTGGACGTTGGTTCTGATCTGAACAGCCAGTAGAATGCTGAGCTTTATGACCTTTAAGCCATTCTACTCAGAGATGTCTGGCTGACGGTAACATACACATCTCTCTCTCTCTCTGCTTCTGTTTAAGATAACACATACAAGCCAGTGGATCTTATTTGAATGCTTTCTGTGACCTTTCCACTTTGAAAATGCAGTTTACTTTTTATCCGTTTTCCTCTGAGATGGCGACAAATAGATGCTTTTTTTTAAAAACGTTGTGGTCTGATGATTCTGTATCTACTGCTGGGCAAAGGCCATTTATTTGATTCAGTGTTCCTCTGTTAATCTGTTTTATTACATCTTACAAAGAAACATCTGCCGACAGTTTCCCCCAACCATTATTTTTACAGGTTACTCTACTAGGAGGAAGGGTTAAGAGATGGAGGGAGGGTGGGTTAAGAGATGGAGGGAGGGTGGGTTAAGAGATGGAGGGAGGGTGGGCTAAGAGACTGGGAGGAAGGGTTAAGAGATGGAGGGAGGGTGGGTTAAGAGATGGAGGGAGGGTGGGTTAAGAGATGGAGGGAGGGTGGGTTAAGAGACTGGGAGGAAGGGTTAAGAGATGGAGGGAGGGTGGGTTAAGAGATGGAGGGAGGGTGGGTTAAGAGATGGAGGGAGGGTGGGTTAAGAGACTGGGAGGAAGGGTTAAGAGATGGAGGGAGGGTGGGTTAAGAGATGGAGGGAGGGTGGGTTAAGAGATGGAGGGAGGGTGGGTTAAGAGAGGGAGGGTTAAGAGACTGGGAGGGAGGGTTAAGAGACTGGGAGGGAGGGTTAAGAGACTGGGGGGAGGGTTAAGAGACAGGGAGGGAGGGTTAAGAGACAGGGAGGGAGGGTTGAGAGACAGGGAGGGAGGGTTGAGAGACAGGGAGGGAGGGTTGAGAGACAGGGAGGGAGGGTTGAGAGACAGGGAGGGAGGGTTGAGAGACAGGGGGAGGGTTGAGAGACAGGGAGGGAGGGTTGAGAGACAGGGAGGGAGGGTTGAGAGACAGGGAGGGAGGGTTGAGAGACAGGGAGGGAGGGTTAAGAGACTGGGAGGGAGGGTTAAGAGACTGGGAGGGAGAGAGGGCTGAGTACATGTGTCTGTCTGTCTCTAGGAGAGAGGGCTGAGTACATGTGTCTGTCTGTCTCTAGGAGAGAGGGCTAACTAAGTACATGTGTCTGTCTGTCTCTAGGAGAGAGGGCTAAGTACATGTGTCTGTCTGTCTCTAGGAGAGAGGGCTAAGTACATGTGTCTGTCTCTAGGAGAGAGGGCTAAGTACATGTGTCTGTCTCTAGGAGAGAGGGCTAAGTGCCTTTCAAGGCCTTGTAATTGTAGTTTTACTCTAAACCATGTTAAAAAAATACCAATAATTACTTTTTTCCTTGGAAAAATGCCCCATTTTGGAATGTCCCATGTCATTTTCCTGACTTCTAGGAAGATTTTAACCCAGTTAACCCCAAACTTCCCCAACTTTCCACCATCATCTCCATCTCCCTGTGCAGCCCGAACAGAGGGTCTAGAGGCCTAACAGAGGGGATGGAGGCCTAACAGAGGGTATAGAGGCCTAACAGAGGGGATGGAGGCCTAACAGAGGGGATGGAGGCCTAACAGAGGGTCTGGAGGCCTAACAGAGGGGATAGAGGCCTAACAGAGGGGATGGAGGCCTAACAGAGGGGATGGAGGCCTAACAGAGGGGATGGAGGCCTAACAGAGGGGATGGAGGTCTAACAGAGGGTCTAGAGGCCTAACAGAGGGTATAGAGGCCTAACAGAGGGTATAGAGGCCTAATAGAGGGTCTGGAGGCCTAACAGAGGGGATGGAGGCCTAACAGAGGGGATGGAGGTCTAACAGAGGGTCTAGAGGCCTAACAGAGGGTCTAGAGGCCTAACAGAGGGTATAGAGGCCTAACAGAGGGTATAGAGGCCTAACAGAGGGTATAGAGGCCTAACAGAGGGTATAGAGGCCTAACAGAGGGGATGGAGGCCTAACAGAGGGGATGGAGGCCTAACAGAGGGGATGGAGGCCTAACAGAGGGTCTAGAGGCCTAACAGAGGGTTTGGAGGCCTAACAGAG
>NC_092153.1:0-32500 GCF_045791955.1 Oncorhynchus clarkii lewisi
CCTATATAGTGCACTACTTTAGACCAGAGCCCTATAGAACCCTATTCCCTACATAGTGCACTACTTTAGACGCCTTTTCCCTATGTAGTGCACTACTTTAGACCCCTATTCCCTATGTAGTGCACTACTTTAGAACCCTATTCCCTATGTAGTGCACTACTTTAGACCAGAGCCCTATAGAACCCTATTCCCTATATAGTGCACTACTTTAGACCAGAGCCCTATAGAACCCTATTCCCTATGTAGTGCACTACTTTAGACCAGAACCTATAGCTACCCTGTACAGAACCGTAGCCTATAGCTGCCCTGTACAGAACCGTAGCCTATAGCTACCCCGTACAGAACCGTAGCCTATAGCTACCCCGGACAGAACCGTAGCCTATAGCTACCCTGTACAGAACCGTAGCCTATAGCTACCCTGTACAGAACCGTAGCCTATAGCTACCCCGTACAGAACCGTAGCCTATAGCTTCCCTGAACAGAACCGTAGCCCCCGTACAGAACCTTAGCCTATAGCTACCCTGAACAGAACCGTAGCCTATAGCTACCCTGAACAGAACCGTAGCCCCCGTACAGAACCGTAGCCTATAGCTACCCTGAACAGAACCGTAGCCTATAGCTACCCTGAACAGAACCGTAGCCCCCGTACAGAACCGTAGCCTATAGCTACCCTGAACAGAACCGTAGCCCCCGTACAGAACCGTAGCCTATAGCTACCCCGTACAGAACCGTAGCCTATAGCTGCCCTGTACAGAACCGTAGCCTATAGCTACCCTGAACAGAACCGTAGCCCCCGTACAGAACCGTAGCCTATAGCTACCCTGAACAGAACCGTAGCCTATAGCTACCCTGAACAGAACCGTAGCCCCCGTACAGAACCGTAGCCTATAGCTACCCCGTACAGAACCGTAGCCCCCGTACAGAACCGTAGCCTATAGCTACCCCGTACAGAACCGTAGCCTATAGCTGCCCTGTACAGAATCGTAGCCTATAGCTACCCTGAACAGAACCGTAGCCCCCGTACAGAACCTTAGCCTATAGCTACCCTGAACAGAACCGTAGCCCCCGTACAGAACCGTAGCCTATAGCTTCCTTGAACAGAACCGTAGCCCCCGTACAGAACCGTAGCCTATAGCTGCCCCGTACAGAACCGTAGCCCCCGTACAGAACCTTAGCCTATAGCTTCCCTGAACAGAACCGTAGCCCCCGTACAGAACCGTAGCCTATAGCTGCCCCGTACAGAACCGTAGCCTATAGCTACCCCGTACAGAACCGTAGCCTATAGCTACCCCGTACAGAACCGTAGCCTATAGTTACCCCGTACAGAACCGTAGCCTATAGCTACCCCGTACAGAACCGTAGCCTATAGCTACCCCGGACAGAACCGTAGCCTATAGCTACCCTGTACAGAACCGTAGCCTATAGCTACCCCGGACAGAACCGTAGCCTATAGCTACCCCGTACAGAACCGTAGCCTATAGCTACCCCGTACAGAACCGTAGCCTATAGCTGCCCCGGACAGAACCGTAGCCTATAGCTACCCCGGACAGAACCGTAGCCTATAGCTACCCCGTACAGAACCGTAGCCTATAGCTACCCCGTACAGAACCGTAGCCTATAGCTACCCCGTACAGAACCGTAGCCCCCGTACAGAACCGTAGCCTATAGGTACCCCGGACAGAACCGTAGCCTATAGCTACCCCGTACAGAACCGTAGCCTATAGCTACCCTGGCTGTTGATGAATTTCATTCACAATGATCTGAGCCGTTAATTCAAGCCGACTTCCACTGAACAGAGTATCTTCCTGTGTTCTGGCGAGCCGGCGGTACGTGCCCTGTGGCTGTTGGGTGTTTGACGAGGTAATTTCTCTGCGTTGACTCGTCCCCTTCCATCCTCCTGCCATGCGGGGATGCTGCCTGCATGCCTGAGGTTCCTAATGGTCATTGTTGCTCTGGAATTGTGGGTAATGAAACGGAACACTCTCCTTCTCCTGTGTTTTGCCGTGAAACCGTTCTCGCACAGAGGAGAGGAAAGCACCGTTCGTGTCCCAAATGACAGGCTAGGTTGGTGCACTATTTCAGCCCAGGGGCACAAGGCCTAAAGCCTAGTTGTCCTCTGGATGTGTTGCGGTAGTCGTTCAGGATGCGGCCTGTAGGGGGTGCTAGAGCTTCATGGTGAACCTGCTGGGTGTCACACTGCAGCAGCTGGGAACTGGAGACCAGAACACAGGGAGGGAGGGGGCTGATAATAACTACTGCACTGCACTATTACAACCAGCTACAGTGTCTCTCTCTCTCTGTCTCTCTCTGTCTCTCTCTGTCTCTCTCTGTCTCTCTCTCTGTCTCTCTGTCTCTCTGTCTCTCTCTGTCTCTCTCTCTGTCTCTCTCTCATATGTACACAGGTCTTTTATGACCTAATTCAGCCATTGCGGAGCCTTGTCTAAGTCTCTCTGTCTCATTGGGATCTGTCCTCTGTACGGTGTTCTGTCTGGGCTGAATGAAAGTCTCTCTACTCCAGAACCATCCTGACCGGCTCCTAATGTCACTGTTGTCTTGTTCTCCTGACCGGCTCCTAATGTCACTGTTGTCTTGTTCTCCTGACCGGCTCCTAATGTCACTGTTGTCTTGTTCTCCTGACCGGCTCCTAATGTCACTGTTGTCTTGTTCTCCTGACCGGCTCCTAATGTCACTGTTGTCTTGTTCTCCTAATGTCACTGTTGTCTTGTTCTCTAATGAACAACCTGTTGATCTTCTTGAACCTCTTTCATCTCCTCCACTTCCCCTCTTTCTCCTCTCCTCTCCTCCACTTCCCCTATTTCTCCTTTCCTCTCCTCCACTTCCCCTCTTTCTCCTTTCCTCTCCTCCACTTACCCTCTTTCTCCTTTCCTCTCCTCCACTTCCCCTCTTTCTCCTTTCCTCTCCTCCACTTCCCCTCTTTCTCCTTTCCTCTCATCCACTTCCCCTCTTTCTCCTTTCCTCTCCTCCACTTCCCCTCTTTCTCCTCTCCTCCACTTCCCCTCTTTCTCCTCTCCTCCACTTCCCCTCTTTCTCCTCTCCTCCACTTCCCCTCTTTCTCCTCTCCTCCACTTCCCCTCTTTCTCCTCTCCTCCACTTCCCCTCTTTCTCCTCTCCTCCACTTCCCCTCTTTCTCCTCTCCTCCACTTCCCCTCTTTCTCCTTTCCTCCACTTCCCCTCTTTCTCCTTTCCTCTCCTCCACTTCCCCTCTTTCTCCTTTCCTCCACTTCCCCTCTTTCTCCTTTCCTCCACTTCCCCTCTTTCTCCTCTCCTCCACTTCCCCTCTTTCTCCTCTCCTCCACTTCCCCTCTTTCTCCTTTCCTCCACTTCCCCTCTTTCCCCTCTCCTCCACTTCCCCTCTTTCTCCTCTCCTCCACTTCCCCTCTTTCTCCTCTCCTCCACTTCCCCTCTTTCCCCTCTCCTCCACTTCCCCTCTTTCTCCTTTCCTCTCCTCCACTTCCCCTCTTTCTCCTTTCCTCTCCTCCACTTCCCCTCTTTCTCCTTACTTCCCCTCTTTCTCCTTTCCTCTCCTCCACTTCCCCTCTTTCTCCTCTCCTCCACTTCCCCTCTTTCTCCTCTCCTCCACTTCCCCTCTTTCTCCTTTCCTCCACTTCCCCTCTTTCTCCTCTCCTCCACTTCCCCTCTTTCTCCTCTCCTCCACTTCCCCTCTTTCTCCTCTCCTCCACTTCCCCTCTTTCTCCTTTCCTCCACTTCCCCTCTTTCTCCTTTCCTCTCCTCCACTTCCCCTCTTTCTCCTTTCCTCCACTTCCCCTCTTTCTCCTTTCCTCCACTTCCCCTCTTTCTCCTCTCCTCCACTTCCCCTCTTTCTCCTCTCCTCCACTTCCCCTCTTTCTCCTCTCCTCCACTTCCCCTCTTTCCCCTCTCCTCCACTTCCCCTCTTTCTCCTCTCCTCCACTTCCCCTCTTTCTCCTCTCCTCCACTTCCCCTCTTTCCCCTCTCCTCCACTTCCCCTCTTTCTCCTTTCCTCTCCTCCACTTCCCCTCTTTCTTCTTTCCTCTCCTCCACTTCCCCTCTTTCTCCTCTCCTCTCCTCCACTTCCCCTCTTTCTCCTCTCCTCTCCTCCACTTCCCCTCTTTCTCCTCTACTCTCCTCCACTTCCCCTATTTCTCCTTTCCTCTCCTCCACTTCCCCTCTTTCTCCTCTCCTCTCCTCCACTTCCCCTATTTCTCCTTTCCTCTCCTCCACTTCCCCTATTTCTCCTTTCCTCTCCTCCACTTCCCCTCTTTCTCCTCTCCTCTCCTCCACTTCCCCTCTTTCTCCTCTCCTCCACTTCCCCTATTTCTCCTTTCCTCTCCTCCACTTCCCCTATTTCTCCTTTCCTCTCCTCCACTTCCCCTCTTTCTTCTCTCCTCTCCTCCACTTCCCCTCTTTCTTCTCTCCTCTCCTCCACTTCCCCTCTTTCTTCTCTCCTCCACTTCCCCTCTTTCTCCTCTCCTCCACTTCCCCTCCTTCTCCCCTCCCTGCTGAAGGTCTCTCTCTCCCCCCCTGCCGTCCGATGTTTAATTGAATATAGTGACTGAATGATACTAGTGATGTGATAAAGCCCCCTCCAGAGTCTGAGTACGGATAGATAAGCAGGCTTCTAGTTTGGTGATTTAATTCACATGATTGGGGACATTAGCAGAGTGAGAAAGGAACCAACTCTGTTGTAGCGGATACGTCCCAAACAGCGCCCTATTACCTATGGACCCTGGTCTAAAGTAGTGTGGATACGTCCCAAACAGCACCCTATTACCTATGGACCCTGGTCTAAAGTAGTGTGGATACGTCCCAAACAGCACCCTATTACCTATGGGTCATGGTCTAAACTAGTGTGGATACGTCCCAAACAGCACCCTATTACCTATGGACCCTGGTCTAAAGTAGGGTACTACATAGGGAATAGGGTGCCTCATGGGGAATCCAAATGTAGCCGGCTGTTGTCAGACGGCCGGGCCGCTGTCTCTTAGTTACAACGTGGTCCCGGGCCGAGAGGAAGGCACTGAAGGCTGTCATTGTGCTGATGGAGAGCCTGTTATCCTCCGTTCCTCTCCTCCGCTCCTCTCCTCCGTTCCTCTCCTCTGTTCCTCTCCTCTGTTCCTCTCTTTTGTTCCTCTCCTCTGTTCCTCTCCTCTGTTCCTCTCCTCTGTTCCTCTCTTTTGTTCCTCTCCTCCGTTCCTCTCCTCTGTTCCTCTCCTCTGTTCCTCTCCTCTGTTCCTCTCCTCTGTTCTTCTCTTTTGTTCCTCTCCTCCGTTCCTCTCCTCTGTTCCTCTCCTCTGTTCCTCTCCTCTGTTCCTCTCCTCTGTTCCTCTCCTCTGTTCCTCTCCTCTGTTCCTCTCCTCTGTTCCTCTCCTCTGTTCCTCTCCTCCGTTCCTCTCCTCTGTTCTGTTTCCTTGGTGCCACTCGGTCTCTGATGATGGAGAGGGTATTATAATGTACTGCTCCCTCCCTTCTCTCATCCTTCCCTCTCCTCCGCTCTGTAATTTTGGACACCCCCCCCCCCCTCTCTCATCTCTGATGATGTTAAAAATTGCAGGGCCGTGGTTTTGTCTTTCAATAATGCACTGCTTAAGAGGCTTTCATGAAGCCTCCACTGCCTGAGCTCTATGCTGGCAGGCTCCAGTCTACAAATTGCTGAATCACAGTACAGGGAGAAACAGAGAGTGAGAGAGAGAATCAGGGAGGGAGAGAGAGAGATTCAGGGAGGAGAGAGAGCGGTTCAGGGAGGGAGAGAGAGCGGTTCAGGGAGGGAGAGAGAGCGGTTCAGGGAGGGAGAGAGAGAGGTTCAGGGAGGGAGAGAGAGATTCAGAGAGAGAGAGATTCAGGGAGGGAGAGAGAGATTCAGGGAGGGAGAGAGAGAGATTCAGGGAGGGAGAGAGAGCGACTCAGGGAGGGAGAGAGAGATTCAGGGAGGGACAGAGAGAGATTCAGTGAGGGACAGAGAGAGATTCAGGGAGGGAGAGAGAGAGATTCAGGGAGGAGAGAGAGCGGTTCAGGGAGGAGAGAGAGCGGTTCAGGGAGGAGAGAGAGCGGTTCAGGGAGGGAGAGAGAGCGGTTCAGGGAGGGAGAGCGGTTCAGGGAGGGAGAGCGGTTCAGGGAGGGAGAGAGAGAGTTTCAGGGAGAGAGAGATTCAGAGAGAGAGAGATTCAGGGAGGGAGAGAGATTCAGGGAGGGAGAGAGAGATATTCAGGGAGGGACAGAGAGAGATTCAGGGAGGGACAGAGAGATTCAGGGAGTGAGAGAGAGAGATTCAGGGAGGGAGAGAGAGATCCAGGGAGGGAGAGGGAGAGGTTCAGGGAGGGAGAGAGAGAGATTCAGGGAGGGAGAGGTTCAGGGAGGGAGAGAGAGAGATTCAGGGATGAGAGAGAGCGGTTCAGGGATGAGAGAGAGCGGTTCAGGGAGGGAGAGAGAGCGGTTCAGGGAGGGAGAGAGGTTCAGGGAGGGAGAGAGAGTTTCAGGGAGAGAGAGATTCAGAGAGAGAGATTCAGGGAGGGAGAGAGAGATTCAGGGAGGGACAGAGAGAGATTCAGGGAGGGACAGAGAGAGATTCAGGGAGGGACAGAGAGAGATTCAGGGAGGGACAGAGAGAGATTCAGGGAGGGAGAGGGAGAGGTTCAGGGAGGGAGAGGGAGAGGTTCAGGGAGGGAGAGGGAGAGGTTCGGGGAGGGAGAGAGAGATTTGGGGAGGGAGAGAGAGATTCAGGGAGGGAGAGAGAGAGATTCAGGGAGGGAGAGAGAGATTCAGGGAGGGAGAGAGAGATTCAGGGAGGGGGAGAGAGATTCAGGGAGAGAGAGAGAGAGATTTAGAGGGGGGAGAGAGAGATTCGGGGTGGGAGGGAAAAGAGATTCAGGGAGAGAGAGAGATTCAGGGAGGGAGAGAGAGAGAGATTCAGGGTGGGAGGGAGAAGAGATTCAGGGAGAGAGAGATTCAGGGAGAGAGAGAGAGAGATTCAGGGAGGGAGAGGGAGAGATTTAGAGGGGAGAGGGAGAGATTTAGAGGGGAGAGAGAGAGATTCAGGGAGAGAGATTCAGGGAGGGAGAGAGATTCAGGGAGAGAGAGAGATTCAGGGAGAGCGAGAGAGAGATTTAGAGGGGGGAGAGAGAGCGGTTCAGGGAGGGAGAGCGGTTCAGGGAGGGAGAGAGAGAGTTTCAGGGAGAGAGAGATTCAGAGAGAGAGAGATTCAGGGAGGGAGAGAGATTCAGGGAGGGAGAGAGAGATATTCAGGGAGGGACAGAGAGAGATTCATGGAGGGACAGAGAGATTCAGGGAGTGAGAGAGAGAGATTCAGGGAGGGAGAGAGAGATCCAGGGAGGGAGAGGGAGAGGTTCAGGGAGGGAGAGAGAGAGATTCAGGGAGGGAGAGGTTCAGGGAGGGAGAGAGAGAGATTCAGGGATGAGAGAGAGCGGTTCAGGGATGAGAGAGAGCGGTTCAGGGAGGGAGAGAGAGCGGTTCAGGGAGGGAGAGAGGTTCAGGGAGGGAGAGAGAGTTTCAGGGAGAGAGAGATTCAGAGAGAGAGATTCAGGGAGGGAGAGAGAGATTCAGGGAGGGACAGAGAGAGATTCAGGGAGGGACAGAGAGAGATTCAGGGAGGGACAGAGAGAGATTCAGGGAGGGACAGAGAGAGATTCAGGGAGGGAGAGGGAGAGGTTCAGGGAGGGAGAGAGAGATTTGGGGAGGGAGAGAGAGATTCAGGGAGGGAGAGAGAGAGATTCAGGGAGGGAGAGAGAGAGATTCAGGGAGGGAGAGAGAGATTCAGGGAGGGAGAGAGAGATTCAGGGAGGGAGAGAGAGATTCAAGGAGGGGGAGAGAGATTCAGGGAGGGGGAGAGAGATTCAGGGAGGGGGAGAGAGATTCAGGGAGAGAGAGAGAGAGATTTAGAGGGGGGAGAGAGAGATTCGGGGTGGGAGGGAAAAGAGATTCAGGGAGAGAGAGAGATTCAGGGAGGGAGAGAGAGAGAGATTCAGGGTGGGAGGGAGAAGAGATTCAGGGAGGGAGAAGAGATTCAGGGAGAGAGAGATTCAGGGAGAGAGAGAGAGAGATTCAGGGAGGGAGAGGGAGAGATTTAGAGGGGAGAGGGAGAGATTTAGAGGGGAGAGAGAGAGATTCAGGGAGAGAGATTCAGGGAGGGAGAGAGATTCAGGGAGAGAGAGAGATTCAGGGAGAGCGAGAGAGAGATTTAGAGGGGGGAGAGAGATATTCAGGGTGGGAGGGAGAAGAGATTCAGGGAGGGAGAGAGATTCAGGGAGGGAGAGAGAGAGATTCAGGGAGGGAGAGAGAGAGATTCAGGGAGAGAGAGAGAGAGATTCAGGGAGAGAGAGAGAGATTCAGGGAGAGAGAGAGAGAGATTCAGGGAGGGAGAGAGAGAGATTCAGGGAGAGAGAGAGATTCAGGGAGGGAGAGAGAGAGATTCAGGGAGAGAGAGAGAGAGATTCAGGGAGAGAGAGAGAGAGATTCAGGGAGAGAGAGAGAGAGATTCAGGGAGAGAGAGAGAGAGATTCAGGGAGAGAGAGAGAGAGATTCAGGGAGAGAGAGAGAGAGATTCAGGGAGGGAGAGAGATTCAGGGAGGGAGAGAGAGAGATTCAGGGAGGGAGAGAGAGAGATTCAGGGAGGGAGAGAGAGAGATTCAGGGAGAGAGAGAGATTCAGGGAGGGAGAGATAGAGATTCAGGGAGGGAGAGAGAGAGATTCAGGGAGGGAGAGAGAGAGATTCAGGTAGGGAGAGAGAGAGATTCAGGGAGAGAGAGAGAGAGATTCAGGGAGAGAGAGAGAGAGATTCAGGGAGAGAGAGAGAGAGATTCAGGGAGGGAGAGAGAGAGATTCAGGTAGGGAGAGAGAGAGATTCAGGGAGAGAGAGAGAGAGATTCAGGGAGAGAGAGAGAGAGATTCAGGGAGAGAGAGATAGAGATTCAGGGAGGGAGAGAGAGAGATTCAGGGAGGGAGAGAGATTCAGGGAGGGAGAGAGAGAGATTCAGGGAGGGAGAGAGAGAGATTCAGGGAGGGAGAGAGAGAGATTCAGGGAGGGAGAGAGAGAGATTCAGGGAGGGAGAGAGATTCAGGGAGGGAGAGAGAGGGAGAGATTCAGGGAGAGAGAGAGATTCAGGGAGGGAGAGGGAGAGGTTCAGGGAGGGAGACAGAGGTTCAGGGAGGGAGACAGAGAGGTTCAGGGAGGGGGAGAGAGAGGTTCAGGGAGGGAGAGAGAGAGGGGTTCAGGGAGGGAGAGAGAGAGGGGTTCAGGGAGGGAGAGAGAGAGGGGTTCAGGGAGGGAGAGAGAGAGGGGTTCAGGGAGGGAGAGAGAGAGGTTCAGGGAGGGAGAGAGAGAGGTTCAGGGAGGGAGAGAGAGAGACGGAGAGGGAGAGGAAATATAATCAGGGTGCTCTCTATCTCAGTTGAACCCTGGAGTTTCGAGCACCACCCATTTGTTACTCCTCTCGTCTCCCCCTGAAGGGCGTCTCGTCTGCCTTGTTTTGGAGATCCTACGTCAAGACGCCACTTTAACACCACAGCTTTTTTTACCCCATCGTGCCATTTAATCTGGTGTGGATTTTGGGCGTTTTTTGTTGTTGTGAGATTTCAAAGTGGTCAGTTATTCTGTTTTTTTTGGTGGTGTTTTTTTGAGTAGGAGAGAAAATGGCTGAAATCAACAAAAACAAAAAGTTATCCAAATGAAAATGTCTGTTAGGAGGTTGACTCTCTTCTACCTGAGAACGTGGAACCTTCTGGAGTCTGACCTTGTTCAAACCGACGAGCTGTCTGCTGGTGTGAAGAGACTTATCTCGATCCTGAAGGTCACTCCAGGGCTCCCTACTGTGACTGGCTGTCTGCTGGTGTGAAGAGACTTATCTAGATCCTGAAGGTCACTCCAGGGCTGTCTGCTGGTGTGAAGAGACTTATCTCGATCCTGAAGGTCACTCCAGGGCTCCCTACTGTGATGAGCTGTCTGCTGGTGACTTATCTCGATCCTGAAGGTCACTCCAGGGCTCCCTACTGTGACTGGCTGTCTGCTGGTGTGAAGAGACTTATCTAGATCCTGAAGGTCACTCCAGGGCTGTCTGCTGGTGTGAATAGACTTATCTAGATCCTGAAGGTCACTCCAGGGCTGTCTGCTGGTGTGAAGAGACTTATCTCGATCCTGAAGGTCACTCCAGGGCTCCCGACAGTGATGAGCTGTCTGCTGGTGTGAAGAGACTTATCTAGATCCTGAAGGTCACTCCAGGGCTCCCTACAGTGATGAGCTGTCTGCTGGTGTGAAGAGACTTATCTAGATCCTGAAGGTCACTCCAGGGCTGTCTGCTGGTGTGAAGAGGCTTATCTAGAGCCTGAAGGTCACTCCAGGGCTCCCGACAGTGATGAGCTGTCTGCTGGTGTGAAGAGACTTATCTAGAGCCTGAAGGTCACTCCAGGGCTCCCTACAGTGATGAGCTGTCTGCTGGTGTGAAGAGACTTCTCTAGATCCTGAAGGTCACTCCAGGGCTCCCTAGAGTGATGGGCTGTCTGCTGGAGACTTATCTAGATCCTGAAGGTCACTCCAGGGCTGTCTGCTGGTGTGAAGAGACTTATCTAGAGCCTGAAGGTCACTCCAGGGCTCCCTACAGTGATGAGCTGTCTGCTGGTGTGAAGAGACTTATCTAGATCCTGAAGGTCACTCCAGGGCTGTCTGCTGGTGTGAAGAGACTTATCTAGAGCCTGAAGGTCACTCCAGGGCTCCCTACAGTGATGAGCTGTCTGCTGGTGTGAAGAGACTTCTCTAGATCCTGAAGGTCACTCCAGGGCTCCCTACAGTGATGAGCTGTCTGCTGGTGTGAAGAGACTTCTCTAGATCCTGAAGGTCACTCCAGGGCTGTCTGCTGGTGTGAAGAGACTTATCTAGATCCTGAAGGTCACTCCAGGGCTGTCTGCTGGTGTGAAGAGACTTATCTAGAGCCTGAAGGTCACTCCAGGGCTCCCGACAGTGATGAGCTGTCTGCTGGTGTGAAGAGACTTATCTAGAGCCTGAAGGTCACTCCAGGGCTCCCTACAGTGATGAGCTGTCTGCTGGTGTGAAGAGACTTATCTAGAGCCTGAAGGTCACTCCAGGGCTCCCTACAGTGATGAGCTGTCTGCTGGTGTGAAGAGACTTATCTAGATCCTGAAGGTCACTCCAGGGCTGTCTGCTGGTGTGAAGAGACTTATCTAGAGCCTGAAGGTCACTCCAGGGCTCCCGACAGTGATGAGCTGTCTGCTGGTGTGAAGAGACTTATCTAGAGCCTGAAGGTCACTCCAGGGCTCCCTACAGTGATGAGCTGTCTGCTGGTGTGAAGAGACTTATCTAGATCCTGAAGGTCACTCCAGGGCTGTCTGCTGGTGTGAAGAGGCTTATCTAGAGCCTGAAGGTCACTCCAGGGCTCCCGACAGTGATGAGCTGTCTGCTGGTGTGAAGAGACTTATCTAGAGCCTGAAGGTCACTCCAGGGCTCCCTACAGTGATGAGCTGTCTGCTGGTGTGAAGAGACTTATCTAGAGCCTGAAGGTCACTCCAGGGCTCCCTACAGTGATGAGCTGTCTGCTGGTGTGAAGAGACTTATCTAGATCCTGAAGGTCACTCCAGGGCTGTCTGCTGGTGTGAAGAGGCTTATCTAGAGCCTGAAGGTCACTCCAGGGCTCCCTACAGTGATGAGCTGTCTGCTGGTGTGAAGAGACTTATCTAGATCCTGAAGGTCACTCCAGGGCTGTCTGCTGGTGTGAAGAGGCTTATCTAGAGCCTGAAGGTCACTCCAGGGCTCCCTACAGTGATGAGCTGTCTGCTGGTGTGAAGAGACTTATCTAGAGCCTGAAGGTCACTCCAGGGCTCCCTACAGTGATGAGCTGTCTGCTGGTGTGAAGAGACTTATCTAGATCCTGAAGGTCACTCCAGGGCTGTCTGCTGGTGTGAAGAGGCTTATCTAGAGCCTGAAGGTCACTCCAGGGCTCCCTACAGTGATGAGCTGTCTGCTGGTGTGAAGAGACTTATCTAGATCCTGAAGGTCACTCCAGGGCTGTCTGCTGGTGTGAAGAGGCTTATCTAGAGCCTGAAGGTCACTCCAGGGCTCCCTACTGTGACTGGCTGTCTGCTGGTGTGAAGAGACTTATCTAGAGCCTGAAGGTCACTCCAGGGCTGTCTGCTGGTGTGAAGAGACTTATCTAGAGCCTGAAGGTCACTCCAGGGCTGTCTGCTGGTGTGAAGAGACTTATCTCGATCCTGAAGGTCACTCCAGGGCTCCCGACAGTGATGAGCTGTCTGCTGGTGTGAAGAGACTTATCTAGATCCTGAAGGTCACTCCAGGGCTGTCTGCTGGTGTGAAGAGACTTATCTCGATCCTGAAGGTCACTCCAGGGCTCCCGACAGTGATGAGCTGTCTGCTGGTGTGAAGAGACTTATCTAGATCCTGAAGGTCACTCCAGGGCTGTCTGCTGGTGTGAAGAGACTTATCTAGATCCTGAAGGTCACTCCAGGGCTCCCTAGAGTGATGGGCTGTCTGCTGGAGACTTCTCTAGATCCTGAAGGTCACTCCAGGGCTCCCTACAGTGATGAGCTGTCTGCTGGTGTGAAGAGACTTCTCTGTTAATCGTTTTAAACGCTAAGAAAAAATATTTAAATTACATCTGAATTCACAATGCAGATATGGTCCTGTGTATGACCCATAGGGGGCAGTATAGTTCAATCTACCACAGTCAGGGCTACCAACCAGGCGGCGTCAGGGCTTAGCTACCAGGCGGCGTCAGGGCTTAGCTACCAGGCGGCGTCAGGGCTTAGCTACCAGGCGGCGTCAGGGCTTAGCTACCAGGCGGCGTCAGGGCTTAGCTACCAGGCGGCGTCAGGGCTTAGCTACCAGGCGGCGTCAGGGCTTAGCTACCAGGCGGCGTCAGGGCTAACCAACCAGGCGGCGTCAGGGCTTAGCTACCAGGCGGCGTCAGGGCTTAGCTACCAGGCGGCGTCAGGGCTTAGCTACCAGGCGGCGTCAGGGCTTAGCTACCAGGCGGCGTCAGGGCTTAGCTACCAGGCGGCGTCAGGGCTTAGCTACCAGGCGGCGTCAGGGCTTACCAACCAGGCGGCGTCAGGGCTAACCAACAAGGCGGCGTCAGGGCTTACCAACCAGGCGGCGTCAGGGCTTACCTACCAGGCGGCGTCAGGGCTTACCTACCAGGCGGCGTCAGGGCTCACCTACCAGGCGGCGTCAGGGCTCACCTACCAGGCGGCGCAGGCGGCGTCAGGGCTCAGCTACCAGGCGGCGTCAGGGCTCACCTACCAGGCGGCGTCAGGGCTTACCTACCAGGCGGCGTCAGGGCTTACCTACCAGGCGGCGCTCACCTTATTGCTGTGCTACTTCCACTTAGCAACGATGGTAGTTTATGCTGTTTTTAGGTTTCACACCACTAATTCCCTATATATTGCCATACTTTTGACCATGGCCCGTAGGATGTGTCCCAAATGGCATCCTACCTGGGGCCGTGATGAAGTTTCTGGCCACCCTCTCCTCACTCAAAAGGCACTTTTTGTTGTTGCTCTGGACTCGTCTTCACAGGCTGTCCGCGTTCCCCAGCGGGCCGAACAGCCGACTGATCATTAAAGAACACATTTCTGGACCATCCATCCTGAGTGAATCGTCGTAGGTTAATGCCGTTTTGGCACGTACCACATCAACCTGCCAAGCTTCACACCTGCGGGGAAATTGGGACGGGAGGAAAATAATTGGGATGGAGAGTCGGAGTGCGAGAGTGTGAGAGAGACCGCGTGAGAGAGGGGCAGAGAGGTGAAGAGAGAGACAAGGTGAGGTGGGAGAGAGACACGGGGTGGGAGAGAGAGACTGGGTGGGAGAGAGAGAGACGGGTGAGAGGTGAAGAGAGAGACGGGGTGAGAGGTGAAGAGAGAGACGGGGTGAGAGGTGAAGAGAGACGGGTGAGAGGTGAAGAGAGACTGGGTGAGAGGTGAAGAGAGACTGGGTGAGAGAGAGAGACTGGGTGAGAGGTGAAGAGAGAGACTGGGTGAGAGGTGAAGAGAGAGACGGGGTGAGAGGTGAAGAGAGAGACGGGGTGAGAGGTGAAGAGAGACACGGGGTGAGAGAGAGAGACTGGGTGAGAGGTGAAGAGAGACACAGGGTGGGAGAGAGAGACGGGGTGGGAGAGAGAGACGGGTTGAGAGGTGGAGACACGGGGTGGGAGAGATATGGACCAACACTACAGGGGTTATTAATATGGACCAACACTACAGGGGTTATTAATATGGACCAACACTACAGGGGTTATTAATACGGACCAACACTACAGGGGTTATTGATATGGACCAACACTACAGGGGTTATTAATATGGACCAACACTACAGGGGTTATTAATATGGACCAACACTACAGGGGTTATTAATATGGACCAACACTACAGGGGTTATTAATACGGAACAACACTACCGGGGTTATTAATATGGACCAACACTACAGGGGTTATTAATATGGACCAACACTACAGGGGTTATTAATATGGACCAACACTGCAGGGGTTATTAATATGGACCAACACTACAGGGGTTATTAATATGGACCAACACTACAGGGGTTATTAATATGGACCAACACTACAGGGGTTATTAATATGGACCAACACTACAGGGGTTATTAATATGGACCAACACTACAGGGGTTTTTAATATGGACCAACACTACAGGGGTTATTAATATGGACCAACACTACAGGGGTTATTACAGGGTGGGGGGTTGTAGTATATTAGGGGAGGGGAGGAAGAGACGGGGTGGGGGGTTGTAGTATATTAGGGGAGGAAGAGACTGGGTGGGGGGTTGTAGTATATTAGGGGAGGGGAGGAAGAGACTGGGTGGGGGTTGTAGTATATTAGGGGAGGAAGAGACTGGGTGGGGGTTGTAGTATATTAGGGGAGGAAGAGACTGGGTGGGGGTTGTAGTATATTAGGGGAGGAAGAGACGGGGTGGGAGGTTGTAGTATATTAGGGGAGGAGGAGACTGGGTGGGGGGTTGTAGTATATTAGGGGAGGGCAGGAAGAGACGGGGTGGGGGTTGTAGTATATTAGGGGAGGAAGAGACTGGGTGGGGGTTGTAGTATATTAGGGGAGGAAGAGACGGGGTGGGAGGTTGTAGTATATTAGGGGAGGAGGAGACTGGGTGGGGGGTTGTAGTATATTAGGGAGGAAGAGACTGGGTGGGGGGTTGTAGTATATTAGGGGAGGAAGAGACTGGGTGGGGGGTTGTAGTATATTAGGGGAGGAGGAGACTGGGTGGGGGGTTGTAGTATATTAGGGAGGAAGAGACTGGGTGGGGGGTTGTAGTATATTAGGGGAGGAAGAGACTGGGTGGGGGTTGTAGTATATTAGGGGAGGAAGAGACTGGGTGGGGGTTGTAGTATATTAGGGGAGGAAGAGACGGGGTGGGGGTTGTAGTATATTAGGGGAGGATGAGACGGGGTGGGGGTTGTAGTATATTAGGGGAGGGGAGGAAGAGACGGGGTGGGGGTTGTAGTATATTAGGGGAGGGGAGGAAGAGACGGGGTGGGGGTTGTAGTATATTAGGGGAGGAAGAGACGGGGTGGGGGTTGTAGTATATTAGGGGAGGGGAGGAAGAGACGGGGTGGGGGTTGTAGTATATTAGGGGAGGGGAGGAAGAGACTGGGTGGGGTTGTAGTATATTAGGGGAGGAAGAGACGGGGTGGGGGTTGTAGTATATTAGGGGAGGAAGAGACGGGGTGGGGGTTGTAGTATATTAGGGGAGGAAGAGACTGGGTGGGGGGTTGTAGTATATTAGGGGAGGAAGAGACTGGGTGGGGGGTTGTAGTATATTAGGGGAGGAAGAGACTGGGTGGGGGGTTGTAGTATATTAGGGGAGGAGGAGATGGGGTGGGGGTTGTAGTATATTAGGGGAGGATGAGACAGGGTGGGGGTTGTAGTATATTAGGGGAGGAAGAGACTGGGTGGGGGTTGTAGTATATTAGGGGAGGATGAGACAGGGTGGGGGTTGTAGTATATTAGGGGAGGAAGAGACTGGGTGGGGGGTTGTAGTATATTAGGGGAGGAAGAGACTGGGTGGGGGTTGTAGTATATTAGGGGAGGATGAGACAGGGTGGGGGTTGTAGTATATTAGGGGAGGATGAGACAGGGTGGGGGGTTGTAGTGTTTTAGGGGAGGAAGAGACAGGGTGGGGGTTGTAGTATATTAGGGGAGGATGAGACAGGGTGGGGGTTGTAGTATATTAGGGGAGGATGAGACAGGGTGGGGGTTGTAGTATATTAGGGGAGGAAGAGACGGGGTGGGGGGTTGTAGTGTTTTAGGGCCTCTGCTGTCTGACCTGTCCTTTAAATGTCCCATCAATTCCCTGAGCAGGTCTGACATTTACCTGATTCCCCATGATGTCCCTTCTGCATGTTTTTCCAGAGGCTGTATGGTCAGCAGTGGGAGATGATTGAATTCAGAATTGATTCACGGCATTGACGAGACAAGTCTAATTAAGCTACCAGGAATGGTTGGCTTTAAAAACGTGGGTGGAACTGAACTTTTCACAACAACAAAAACAGAATAATCATTATTTTTATCTCACCTCAGGTCTCTCTCTCTCTCTCTGTTCTGAGGAAAGAAAACACCCCAGATTCACATCTGGACAATACATACATCATATGGTCCATAGGAGGACGACACGTCCAAATGTAATCTGAGGGAAATATGTCTCTGTAATATGGTCATACATTGGGCAGGAGGTTAGGAAGTGCATCTCAGTTTCCACCTGAGCACATAGCCTAGCCTGTCTTCTCTTGAGAGCCATGTCTGCCTACGGCGGCCTTTCTCAATAGCAAGGCTATGCTCACTGAGTCTGTACATAGTCAAAGCTTTCCTTAATTTTGGGTCAGTCACAGTGGTCAGGTATTCTGCCGCTGTGTACTCTCTGTTTAGGGCCAAATTGCATTCTAGTTTGGTCAGAGTTCTGTTAATTATTTAAAATTTATTTTTGTTTTCTCATGATTTGGTTGGGTCTAATTGTGCTGCTGTCCTGTGGCTCTGTAGGGTGTGTTTGTGAACAGTGCCCCAGGACCAGCTTGCTTAGGGGACTCTTCTCCAGGTTCATCTCTCTGTAGGTGATTGCTTTGTAATGGAAGGTTTGTGAATCACTTCCTTTTAGGTGGTTGTAGAATTTAATTGCTATTTTCTGGATTTTGATCATTAGCAGGAATTGTCCTTATTTTGCTCTGCATGCATTATTTGGTGTTTTACGTTATGCACGGAGGATATTTTAGCAGAATTCTGTATGCAGAGTGTCTCTCGCTCTGTCCGTCTCTCACTCTGTCCGTCTCTCGCTCTCTCGCTCTCTCGCTCTCGTTCTCGCTCTCGCTCTCTCTTGTTCTCTCTCGCTCTCTCTCGCTCTCGCTCTCGCTCTCGTTCTCTCGCTCTCGCTCTCGTTCTCTCTCTCTCTCTCTCTCTCTCTCTCTCTCTCTCTCTCTCTCTCTCTCTCTCTCTCTCTCTCTCTCTCTCTCTCTCTCTCTCTCTCTCTCTCTCTCTCGCTCTCTCTCTCTCTCGTTCTCTCTCTCTCTCTCTCTCGTTCTCTCTCTCTCTCTCGTTCTCTCTCTCTCTCTCTCTCATTCTCTCTCTCTCTCTTTGTCGGTGAGAAAAGGGAGGGAGAAGACATAGCATTGAGCAGCTCAACTCCATGATTTAGACTCCAATCAGGGCCAGGGGGAAGGAGGTGCAGGGAGAGGCCTATTGTTTTATGAACCGAAGCTCAGAGACTCTCTGCCTGCCCACTGACAGAGCCAGCCAGCCCAGACTCCCCGGATGCTCCCCAAATCACACCCTATTCTCTCTATAGTGCACTCCTTTTGATCAGAGCCTCTAAGGATCAGGTCTAAAGTAGTGTACTAAAATAGGGATTTAGGGTGCCATTTGGAATGCACTACGTCTCCCGAGTCCTCCGGAGTTAATTTATGACCGGGAGGCCACAACAGAGGAGCGGGAGAGAGGCACAACAGAGGAGAACACCTGTAGTAAAAAAGTTAAAACGTTGTTAAAATATATTTATGAAGCACTTCTGCAGCCCAGGTCGGGGAGTGTGTTCTGCTCACTGGTAAACCGTGATCTACAGCGGTCTGTTGAGAGAAACGCTCCCATCAGAGAGAACAGAAACAGGCTGCTATCTCCTCCACTCCCACAACAGAGCTGCTATCGACCTCCACTCCCAAAGCGGAGCTGCTATCGACCTCCACTCCCACAACGGAGCTGCTATCGACCTCCACTCCCACAACGGAGCTGCTATCTCCTCCACTCCCACAACAGAGCTGCTATCGCCTCCACTCCCACAACGGTGCTGCTATCTCCTCCACTCCCAAAACGGAGCTGCTATCGACCTCCACTCCCACAACGGAGCTGCTATCGCCTCCACTCCCACAACAGAGATCCTATCTCCTCCACTCCCACAACAGAGCTGCTATCGCCTCCACTCCCACAACGGAGCTGCTATCGACCTCCACTCCCACAACAGAGCTGCTATCTCCTCCACTCCCACAACAGAGCTGCTATCGCCTACTCCCTACCAGTGGTTGCCCTACCAGTGGTTGCCCTACCAGTGGTTGCCCTACCAGTGGTGGCCCTACTCCCTACCAGTGGTTGCCCTACCAGTGGTTGCCCTACCAGTGGTGGCCCTACTCCCTACCAGTGGTGGCCCTACTCCCTACCAGTGGTTTCCCTACTCCCTACCAGTGGTTTCCCTACTCCCTACCAGTGGTGGCCCTACTCCCTACCAGTGGTGGCCCTACTCCCTACCAGTGGTGGCCCTACTCCCTACCAGTGGTGGCCCTACTCCCTACCAGTGGTGGCCCTACTCCCTACCAGTGGTGGCCCTACTCCCTACCAGTGGTGGCCCTACTCCCTACCAGTGGTGGCCCTACTCCCTACCAGTGGTGGCCCTACTCCCTACCAGTGGTGGCCCTACTCCCTACCAGTGGTGGCCCTACTCCCTACCAGTGGTTTCCCTACTCCCTACCAGTGGTTGCCCTACTCCCTACCAGTGGTTTCCCTACTCCCTACCAGTGGTTGCCCTACTCCCTACCAGTGGTTGCCCTACCAGTGGTGGCCCTACTCCCTACCAGTGGTGGCCCTACTCCCTACCAGTGGTGGCCCTACTCCCTACCAGTGGTGGCCCTACTCCCTACCAGTGGTGGCCCTACTCCCTACCAGTGGTTTCCCTACTCCCTACCAGTGGTTGCCCTACTCCCTACCAGTGGTGGCCCTACTCCCTACCAGTGGTGGCCCTACTCCCTACCAGTGGTGGCCCTACTCCCTACCAGTGGTGGCCCTACTCCCTACCAGTGGTGGCCCTACTCCCTACCAGTGGTGGCCCTACTCCCTACCAGTGGTGGCCCTACTCCCTACCAGTGGTGGCCCTACTCCCTACCAGTGGTGGCCCTACTCCCTACCAGTGGTGGCCCTACTCCCTACCAGTGGTGACCCTACTCCCTACCAGTGGTGGCCCTACCAGTGGTGGCCCTACTCCCTACCAGTGGTGGCCCTACTCCCTACCAGTGGTTTCCCTACCAGTGGTTTCCCTACTCCCTACCAGTGGTGGCCCTACTCCCTACCAGTGGTGGCCCTACTCCCTACCAGTGGTGGCCCTACTCCCTACCAGTGGTGGCCCTACTCCCTACCAGTGGTGGCCCTACTCCCTACCAGTGGTGGCCCTACTCCCTACCAGTGGTGGCCCTACTCCCTACCAGTGGTGGCCCTACTCCCTACCAGTGGTGGCCCTACTCCCTACCAGTGGTTGCCCTACTCCTTACCAGTGGTTTCCCTACTCCCTACCAGTGGTGGCCCTACTCCCTACCAGTGGTTTCCCTACTCCCTACCAGTGGTGGCCCTACTCCCTACCAGTGGTTTCCCTACTCCCTACCAGTGGTTTCCCTACTCCCTACCAGTGGTTTCCCTACTCCCTACCAGTGGTTTCCCTACTCCCTACCAGTGGTGGCCCTACTCCCTACCAGTGGTGGCCCTACTCCCTACCAGTGGTTTCCCTACTCCCTACCAGTGGTTGCCCTACTCCCTACCAGTGGTGGCCCTACTCCCTACCAGTGGTGGCCCTACTCCCTACCAGTGGTTGCCCTACTCCCTACCAGTGGTTGCCCTAGTCCCTACCAGTGGTTTCCCTACCAGTGGTGGCCCTACTCCCTACCAGTGGTGGCCCTACTCCCTACCAGTGGTGGCCCTAGTCCCTACCAGTGGTTGCCCTACTCCCTACCAGTGGTGGCCCTACTCCCTACCAGTGGTGGCCCTACCAGTGGTTGCCCTACTCCCTACCAGTGGTTGCCCTACCAGTGGTGGCCCTCCTCTCTGAATATCTAATGGTTGTAACGTTTGCAGTGTGTTTTTGTTCTGGAGGATATTGTTCCAACTCTTACTGATTTGTTCCACTTTGTTCCAATATGAAATGGCCCAATTTGTAAATGAATGTATTAATTACGCAGTAACTCTTGCTGAACACAACAGCAATTTACATCTGCTAACTGGACAGGGTTTCAGCAGTTTCTAACAGCTAACTGGACAGGGTTTCAGTAGTTTTAGCTGGACAGGGTTTCAGTAGTTTTAGCTGGACAGGGTTTCAGTAGTTTTAGCTGGACAGGGTTTCAGTAGTTTTAGCTGGACAGGGTTTCAGTAGTTTTAACTGGACAGGGTTTCAGTAGTTTTAGCTGGACAGGGTTTCAGTAGTTTTAGCTGAACAGGGTTTCAGTAGTTTCTAACAGCTAACTGGACAGGGTTTCAGTAGTTTCTAACGGCTAACTGGACAGGGTTTCAGTAGTTTCTAACAGCTAACTGGACAGGGTTTCAGTAGTTTCTAACAGCTAACTGGACAGGCTTTCAGTAGTTTCTAACAGCTAACTGGACAGGCTTTCAGCAGTTTCTAACGGCTAACTGGACAGGGTTTCAGTAGTTTCTAACGGCTAACTGGACAGGGTTTCAGTAGTTTCTAACAGCTAACTGGACAGGGTTTCAGTAGTTTCTAACGGCTAACTGGACAGGGTTTCAGTAGTTTCTAACAGCTAACTGGACAGGGTTTCAGTAGTTTCTAACAGCTAACTGGACAGGGTTTCAGTAGTTTCTAACAGCTAACTGGACAGGGTTTCAGTACTTTCTAACAGCTAACTGGACAGGGTTTCAGTAGTTTCTAACAGCTAACTGGATGTCAGGGTTTCAGTAGTTTTAGCTGGACAGGGTTTCAGTAGTTTCTAACAGCTAACTGGACAGGGTTTCAGTAGTTTTAACGGCTAACTGGACAGGGTTTCAGTAGTAGTTAACTGTTAACAGGATAGGGTTTCAGTAGTTAACTGCAAACAGGACATGGTTTCAGTAGTTAACTGCAAACAGGACAGGGTTTCAGTAGTTAACTGCTAACAGGACAGGGTTTCAGTAGTAGATAACTGTTAACAGGATAGGGTTTCAGTAGTTAACTGCTAACAGGACAGGGTTTCAGTAGTTAACTGCTAACAGGACAGAGTTTCAGTAGTAGTTAACTGCTAACAGGACAGGGTTTCAGTAGTAGTTAACTGTTAACAGGATAGGGTTTCAGTAGTTAACTGTTAACAGGATAGGGTTTCAGTAGTTAACTGCTAACAGGACAGGGTTTTAGTAGTAGTTAACTGCTAACAGGACAGGGTTTCAGTAGTAGTTAACTGTTAACAGGATAGGGTTTCAGTAGTAGTTAACTGCTAACAGGACAGGGTTTCAGTAGTTAACTGCTAACAGGACAGGGTTTCAGTAGTAGTTAACTGCTAACAGGACAGGGTTTCAGTAGTAGTTAACTGCTAACAGGACAGGGTTTCAGTAGTAGTTAACTGCTAACCGGACAGGGTTTCAGTAGTTAACTGCTAACAGGACAGCGTTTCAGTAGTTAACTGCTAACAGGACAGGGTTTCAGTAGTTAACTGCTAACTGGACAGGGTTTCAGTAGTAGTTAACTGCTAACAGGACAGGGTTTCAGTAGTAGGTAACTGCTAACAGGACAGGGTTTCAGTAGTAGTTAACTGCTAACAGGACAGGGTTTCAGTAGTAGTTAACTGCTAACAGGACAGGGTTTCAGTAGTAGTTAACTGCTAACAGGACAGCGTTTCAGTAGTTAACTGCTAACAGGACAGGGTTTCAGTAGTAGTTAACTGCTAACAGGACAGGGTTTCAGTAGTAGTTAACTGCTAACAGGACAGGGTTTCAGTAGTAGGTAACTGCTAACAGGACAGGGTTTCAGTAGTAGTTAACTGCTAACAGGACAGGGTTTCAGTAGTAGTTAACTGCTAACAGGACAGGGTTTCAGTAGTAGGTAACTGCTAACAGGACAGGGTTTCAGTAGTAGTTAACTGCTAACAGGACAGGGTTTCAGTAGTAGGTAACTGCTAACAGGACAGGGTTTCAGTAGTAGTTAACTGCTAACAGGACAGGGTTTCAGTAGTAGGTAACTGCTAACAGGACAGGGTTTCAGTAGTAGTTAACTGCTAACAGGACAGGGTTTCAGTAGTAGTTAACTGCTAACAGGACAGGGTTTCAGTAGTAGTTAACGGCTAACAGGACAGGGTTTCAGTAGTAGTTAACTGCTAACAGGACAGGGTTTCAGTAGTAGTTAACTGCTAACAGGACAGGGTTTCAGTAGTAGTTAACGGCTAACAGGACAGGGTTTCAGTAGTAGTTAACGGCTAACAGGACAGGGTTTCAGTAGTAGTTAACTGTTAACAGGACAGGGTTTCAGTAGTAGTTAACTGCTAACAGGACAGGGTTTCAGTAGTTAACTGCTAACAGGACAGGGTTTCAGTAGTAGTTAACGGCTAACAGGACAGGGTTTCAGTAGTAGTTAACTGCTAACAGGACAGGGTTTCAGTAGTAGTTAACTGCTAACAGGACAGGGTTTCAGTAGTAGTTAACGGCTAACAGGACAGGGTTTCAGTAGTAGTTAACTGCTAACAGGACAGGGTTTCAGTAGTAGTTAACGGCTAACAGGACAGGGTTTCAGTAGTAGTTAACTGCTAACAGGACAGGGTTTCAGTAGTAGGTAACTGCTAACAGGACAGGGTTTCAGTAGTAGTTAACTGCTAACAGGACAGGGTTTCAGTAGTAGTTAACTGCTAACAGGACAGGGTTTCAGTAGTCGGTAACTGCTAACAGGACAGGGTTTCAGTAGTAGTTAACTGCTAACAGGACAGGGTTTCAGTAGTTAACTGCTAACAGGACAGGGTTTCAGTAGTTAACTGCTAACAGGACAGGGTTTCAGTAGTTAACTGCTAACAGGACAGGGTTTCAGTAGTAGTTAACTGCTAACAGGACAGGGTTTCAGTAGTAGTTAACTGCTAACAGGACAGGGTTTCAGTAGTTAACTGCTAACAGGACAGGGTTTCAGTAGTAGGTAACTGCTAACAGGACAGGGTTTCAGTAGTTAACTGCTAACAGGACAGGGTTTCAGTAGTAGGTAACTGCTAACAGGACAGGGTTTCAGTAGTAGTTAACTGCTAACAGGACAGGGTTTCAGTAGTAGTTAACTGCTAACAGGACAGGGTTTCAGTAGTAGTTAACTGCTAACAGGACAGGGTTTCAGTAGTAGTTAACTGCTAACAGGACAGGGTTTCAGTAGTTAACTGCTAACAGGACAGGGTTTCAGTAGTTAACTGCTAACAGGACAGGGTTTCAGTAGTTAACTGCTAACAGGACAGGGTTTCAGTAGTAGTTAACTGCTAACAGGACAGGGTTTCAGTAGTTAACTGCTAACAGGACAGGGTTTCAGTAGTAGTTAACTGCTAACAGGACAGGGTTTCAGTAGTTAACTGCTAACAGGACAGGGTTTCAGTAGTAGTTAACGGCTAACAGGACAGGGTTTCAGTAGTAGGTAACTGCTAACAGGACAGGGTTTCAGTAGTAGTTAACTGCTAACAGGACAGGGTTTCAGTAGTAGTTAACTGCTAACAGGACAGGGTTTCAGTAGTAGTTAACTGCTAACAGGACAGGGTTTCAGTAGTTAACTGCTAACAGGACAGGGTTTCAGTAGTAGTTAACTGCTAACAGGACAGGGTTTCAGTAGTTAACTGCTAACAGGACAGGGTTTCAGTAGTAGTTAACGGCTAACAGGACAGGGTTTCAGTAGTAGGTAACTGCTAACAGGACAGGGTTTCAGTAGTAGTTAACTGCTAACAGGACAGGGTTTCAGTAGTAGTTAACTGCTAACAGGACAGGGTTTCAGTAGTTAACTGCTAACAGGACAGGGTTTCAGTAGTAGTTAACTGCTAACAGGACAGGGTTTCAGTAGTTAACTGCTAACAGGACAGGGTTTCAGTAGTAGTTAACTGCTAACAGGACAGGGTTTCAGTAGTAGTTAACTGCTAACAGGACAGGGTTTCAGTAGTAGTTAACGGCTAACAGGACAGGGTTTCAGTAGTAGTTAACTGCTAACAGGACAGGGTTTCAGTAGTAGTTAACTGCTAACAGGACAGGGTTTCAGTAGTAGTTAACTGCTAACAGGACATGGTTTCAGGTTTCATAGACATATCTGATATGGGCAGAAAGCTTCAATTCTTGTTAATCTAACTGCGCTGTCCATTTTACAGTAGCTATTACAGTGATATAATACCATGTTATTGTTTGAGGAGATAGAGCACCGTTATGCACTTAAAACGTTATTCATATACCAATTAGGCACATTGGGCCAGTCTTGATACCATGTTATTGTTTGAGGAGATAGAGCACCGTTATGAACTTAAAACGTTATTCATATACCAATTAGGCACATTGGGCCAGTCTTGATACCATGTTATTGTTTGAGGAGATAGAGCACCGTTATGAACTTAAAACGTTATTCATATACCAATTAGGCACATTGGGCCAGTCTTGATACCATGTTATTGTTTGAGGAGATAGAGCACAGTTATGAACTTAAAACGTTATTCATATACCAATTAGGCACATTGGGCCAGTCTTGATACAAAAGTTTGAACAGAAATGCAATGGTTCATTGTATCAGTCCAAAACTTTGCACGTACACTGTTGCCATCTAGTGGCCAAAAATCTAAAGTGCTCCTTGGAGCTGGAATAATACATTATGGCCTTTCTCTTGCATTTCAAAGATGATTAAAAATATATTAAAAAAAAAAAAACGCATGTTTTTTTCATTGTATTATATCTTTTACCAGATCTAATGTGTTATATTCTCCTACATTAGTTTCACATTTCCTTAAACCTCAACTTGTTTCCTCTCGAATGGGCAGTTAGATTTGGGTATGTCATTTCAGGTGAACATTGAAACAAAGGATCCCATCCTTAAGTCAACACATTACGGAGATTATGTCATGCTCAATATTTGTTGAGGAAAAAACTGTTTTGTATGAATTGTTTTTTGGGGTGTTTGTAAGTGTTTAATTTGAGTAGTTGTTGTAGATGTGTGTCTGTTTGTCCTTTTCTGTGTGTTCTTTGAAACTCCTGTATTAATGTGTCTCCTCTCCTCTCCTCTCCTCTCCTCTCCTCTCCTCTCCTCTCCTCTCCTCTCCTCTCCTCTCCTCTCCTCTCCTCTCCTCTCCCTCTCCCTCTCCCTCTTCCTCTTCCTCTTCCTCTTCCTCTCCCCCTCTCCCTCTCCCTCTCCTCTCTCCCTCTCCCTCTCCCTCTCCTCTCTCCTCCTCCTCCCTCCTCCTTCCCCCCCAGGGCAGTGTGTGTAGCAGTCATCAGATTTCCCCTCAGGAGTTCCTGGGGGAGTTAAAGTCAGGGGTGACTGACGAACGCCTCATGGCCTGTCTGGACTCTCTCCGTGTCTCCCTCACCAGCAACCCTGTCAGGTAGGTTACTCACACTCACACGGTCAGGTTCCTGACCTCATCGTCTGGACTGGCCTGATCTCAGTACTTCCTGGGTCTGGACTGGCCTAATCTCAGTACTACCTGGGTCTGGACTGGCCTGATCTCAGTACTTCCTGGGTCTGGACTGGCCTGATCTCAGTACTACCTGGGTCTGGACTGACCTGATCTCAGTATTTCCTGGGCCTGGACAGGCCTGATCTCAGTACTACCTGGGTCTGGACAGGCCTGATCTCAGTACTTCCTGGGCCTGGACAGGCCTGATCTCAGTACTTCCTTAGCCTGGACAGGCCTGATCTCAGTACTTCCTTGGCCTGGACAGGCCTGATCTCAGTACTTCCTTGGTCTGGACAGGCCTGATCTCAGTACTTCCTTGGTCTGGACCGGCCTGATCTCAGTACTTCCTTGGCCTGGACAGGCCTGATCTCAGTACTTCCTGGACCTGGACAGGCCTGATCTCAGTACTTCCTTGGTCTGGACCGGCCTGATCTCAGTACTTCCTTGGCCTGGACAGGCCTGATCTCAGTACTTCCTGGGCCTGGACAGGCCTGTGTCCTCCAACCACAGCTTGTATTTTAACTACTGTAGCCCTCCTAAAAAGGCTTGGTCTTCTCCTAGCTAATAGCACACTTCCTTTCCTCTTACAATGCCCCCCCCTCTAGAGGCCTGTCCTTGGTTGACCATATGTCTCTGTACATCGGGCTCCCGAGTGGCGCTACATCTCAGTGCTAGAGGCCTGTCCTTGGTTGACCATATGTCTCTGTACATCGGGCTCCCGAGTGGCGCAGTGGTGTGAGGCACTACATCTCAGTGCTAGAGGCGTCACTACAGACCCTGGTTCGATCCCGGGCTGTATCACAACCGGCCTGTGATCGGAGGACCCACAGGTCGGCTCACAATTCGGCCCGGCGTCGTCCGGGTTTTAGGGGAGGGTTTGGCCCGTGGTAGGCCGTCTAGTTAAGTAAAAAATAAAACTACCCCTCTCTCTCCCGTCTTCTCCGCCAGCCTTCCACTCCCTCCCCCATGGTGTCAGGGTTCCGAGCAGAGCAACACACCATGCTGGGACTCATTCATATGTATTGTATCTCCAGCAGCACTTCCCCAGCTCTCCTCCTCCCTCCCTCCCTCCCCTACGTCTTTTTTTAATTGTTTGATGCCTATCGTGACGAGCTCCCCGCTGCTCCTGTATCACAAACATGACACACCTCTCACCAGGAGGGCCTCCGCCGCAGCCCGCCCAGCAACCGTAAATACGTTTCTGAATAATTTAAATAAGATGTTGTATTTTCTTCCCCCACGTTTATTGCCGTTTGTTTCAGGTTCCTGGTACCTTTTTAATGCCGCGCACACAGAGGAGGAGAGCTGCAGGCAGTGGGGAGGGGGGACTAGAGCACACAGAGGAGGAGAGCTGCAGGTCGTGGGAGGGGGACTAGAGCACACAGAGGAGGAGAGCTGCAGGCCGTGGGAGGGGGACTAGAGCACACAGAGGAGGAGAGCTGCAGGTCGTGGGAGGGGGACTAGAGCACACAGAGGAGGAGAGCTGCAGGCCGTGGGAGGGGGACTAGAGCACACAGAGGAGGAGAGCTGCAGGCCGTGGGAGGGGGACTAGAGCACACAGAGGAGGAGAGCTGCAGGCCGTGGGAGGGGGACTAGAGCACACAGAGGAGGAGAGCTGCAGGCCGTGGGAGGGGGACTAGAGCACACAGAGGAGGAGAGCTGCAGGCCGTGGGAGGGGGACTAGAGGACACAGAGGAGGAGAGCTGCAGGCCGTGGGAGGGGGACTAGAGCACACAGAGGAGGAGAGCTGCAGGCAGTGGGAGGGGGACTAGAGCACACAGGAGGAGAGCTGCAGGCAGTGGGAGGGGGACTAGAGGACACAGGAGGAGAGCTGCAGGCCGTGGGAGGGGGACTAGAGGACACAGAGGAGGAGAGCTGCAGGCCGTGGGAGGGGGACTAGAGGACACAGAGGAGGAGAGCTGCAGGCCGTGGGAGGGGGACTAGAGGACACAGGAGGAGAGCTGCAGGCAGTGGGAGGGGGACTAGAGCACACAGGAGGAGAGCTGCAGGCCGTGGGAGGGGGACTAGAGCACTATATTAAAATACACGTTGATCACATCACACCGCGCATTTTAAAAACGGGGGCTTTTTAACATTTTATTATTTATGTGTCTCCTTGCAGAGTCCTTGGGTTTTGTAACTGTCAGTGGTTCATTAATGGTTCTGACCTGTTACCGCGCGGTAGAGTTCTGACCTGTTACCAGGCTGTAGGGTTCTGACCTGTTACCACGCGGTAGAGTTCTGACCTGTTACCGCGCGGTAGAGTTCTGACCTGTTACCACGCTCTAGGGTTCTGACCTGTTACCACGCGGTAGAGTTCTGACCTGTTACCACGCGGTAGAGTTCTGACCTGTTACCACGCTGTAGGGTTCTGACCTGTTACCACGCGGTAGAGTTCTGACCTGTTACCACACTGTAGGGTTCTAACCTGTTACCACACTGTAGGGTTCTGACCTGTTACCACGCTGTAGGGTTCTAACCTGTTACCACGCTGTAGGGTTCTGACCTGTTACCACACTGTAGGGTTCTGACCTGTTACCACACTGTAGGGTTCTAACCTGTTACCACACTGTAGGGTTCTAACCTGTTACCACACTGTAGGGTTCTGACCTGTTACCACACTGTAGGGTTCTGATCTGTTACCACGCTGTAGGGTTCTGACCTGTTACCAGACTGTAGGGTTCTGACCTGTTACCACACTGTAGGGTTCTGACCTGTTACCACACTGTAGGGTTCTGACCTGTTACCACGCTGTAGGGTTCTGATCTGTTACCACGCTGTAGGGTTCTGATCTGTTACCACGCTGTAGGGTTCTGATCTGTTACCACACTGTATGGTACTAACCTGTTGCCACAATGTAGGGTTCTGACCTGTTACCACGCTGTAGGTTTCTGATCTGTTACCACGCTGTAGGGTTCTGATCTGTTACCACGCTGTAGGGTTCTGACCTGTTACCAGACTGTAGGGTTCTGACCTGTTACCACACTGTAGGGTTCTAACCTGTTACCACACTGTAGGGTTCTTACCTGTTACCACACTGTAGGGTTCTAACCTGTTACCTACTGTAGGGTTCTAACCTGTTACCAGACTGTAGGGTTCTAACCTGTTACCACGCAGTAGGGTTCTAACCTGTTACCACGCAGTAGGGTTCTAGCCTGTTACCACACTGTAGGGTTCTGACCTGTTACCACACGGTAGGGTTCTAACCTGTTACCACGCAGTAGGGTTCTGACCTGTTACCACACTGTAGGGTTCTAACCTGTTACCAGGCTGTAGGGTTCTGACCTGTTACCACGCGGTAGGGTTCTGACCTGTTACCACGCGGTAGGGTTCTGACCTGTTACCGCGTGGTAGGGTTCTGACCTGTTACCACACTGTAGGGTTCTAACCTGTTACCACACTGTAGGGTTCTAACCTGTTACCACACTGTAGGGTTCTGACCTGTTACCACACTGTAGGGTTCTGACCTGTTACCACGCTGTAGGGTTCTGACCTGTTACCACGCTGTAGGGTTCTGACCTGTTACCAGACTGTAGGGTTCTGACCTGTTACCACACTGTAGGGTTCTGACCTGTTACCACACTGTAGGGTTCTGACCTGTTACCACGCTGTAGGGTTCTGATCTGTTACCACGCTGTAGGGTTCTAACCTGTTACCACACTGTAGGGTTCTGACCTGTTACCACGCTGTAGGGTTCTAACCTGTTACCACGCTGTAGGGTTCTGACCTGTTACCACACTGTAGGGTTCTGACCTGTTACCACACTGTAGGGTTCTAACCTGTTACCACACTGTAGGGTTCTAACCTGTTACCACACTGTAGGGTTCTGACCTGTTACCACACTGTAGGGTTCTGATCTGTTACCACGCTGTAGGGTTCTGACCTGTTACCAGACTGTAGGGTTCTGACCTGTTACCACACTGTAGGGTTCTGACCTGTTACCACACTGTAGGGTTCTGACCTGTTACCACGCTGTAGGGTTCTGATCTGTTACCACGCTGTAGGGTTCTGATCTGTTACCACGCTGTAGGGTTCTGATCTGTTACCACACTGTATGGTACTAACCTGTTGCCACAATGTAGGGTTCTGACCTGTTACCACGCTGTAGGTTTCTGATCTGTTACCACGCTGTAGGGTTCTGATCTGTTACCACGCTGTAGGGTTCTGACCTGTTACCAGACTGTAGGGTTCTGACCTGTTACCACACTGTAGGGTTCTAACCTGTTACCACACTGTAGGGTTCTTACCTGTTACCACACTGTAGGGTTCTAACCTGTTACCTACTGTAGGGTTCTAACCTGTTACCAGACTGTAGGGTTCTAACCTGTTACCACGCAGTAGGGTTCTAACCTGTTACCACGCAGTAGGGTTCTAGCCTGTTACCACACTGTAGGGTTCTGACCTGTTACCACACGGTAGGGTTCTAACCTGTTACCACGCAGTAGGGTTCTGACCTGTTACCACACTGTAGGGTTCTAACCTGTTACCAGGCTGTAGGGTTCTGACCTGTTACCACGCGGTAGGGTTCTGACCTGTTACCACGCGGTAGGGTTCTGACCTGTTACCGCGTGGTAGGGTTCTGACCTGTTACCACACTGTAGGGTTCTAACCTGTTACCACACTGTAGGGTTCTAACCTGTTACCACACTGTAGGGTTCTGACCTGTTACCACACTGTAGGGTTCTGACCTGTTACCACGCTGTAGGGTTCTGACCTGTTACCACGCTGTAGGGTTCTGACCTGTTACCAGACTGTAGGGTTCTGACCTGTTACCACACTGTAGGGTTCTGACCTGTTACCACACTGTAGGGTTCTGACCTGTTACCACGCTGTAGGGTTCTGATCTGTTACCACGCTGTAGGGTTCTGATCTGTTACCACGCTGTAGGGTTCTGATCTGTTACCACACTGTATGGTACTAACCTGTTACCACAATGTAGGGTTCTGACCTGTTACCACGCTGTAGGTTTCTGATCTGTTACCACGCTGTAGGGTTCTGATCTGTTACCACGCTGTAGGGTTCTGACCTGTTACCAGACTGTAGGGTTCTGACCTGTTACCACACTGTAGGGTTCTAACCTGTTACCACACTGTAGGGTTCTTACCTGTTACCACACTGTAGGGTTCTGACCTGTTACCACGCTGTAGGGTTCTGATCTGTTACCACGCTGTAGGGTTCTGATCTGTTACCACGCTGTAGGGTTCTGATCTGTTACCACACTGTATGGTACTAACCTGTTACCACAATGTAGGGTTCTGACCTGTTACCACGCTGTAGGTTTCTGATCTGTTACCACGCTGTAGGGTTCTGATCTGTTACCACGCTGTAGGGTTCTGACCTGTTACCAGACTGTAGGGTTCTGACCTGTTACCACACTGTAGGGTTCTAACCTGTTACCACACTGTAGGGTTCTTACCTGTTACCACACTGTAGGGTTCTAACCTGTTACCAGACTGTAGGGTTCTAACCTGTTACCAGACTGTAGGGTTCTAACCTGTTACCACGCAGTAGGGTTCTAACCTGTTACCACGCAGTAGGGTTCTAGCCTGTTACCACACTGTAGGGTTCTGACCTGTTACCACACGGTAGGGTTCTAACCTGTTACCACGCAGTAGGGTTCTGACCTGTTACCACACTGTAGGGTTCTAACCTGTTACCAGGCTGTAGGGTTCTGACCTGTTACCACGCGGTAGGGTTCTGACCTGTTACCACGCGGTAGGGTTCTGACCTGTTACCGCGTGGTAGGGTTCTGACCTGTTACCACACTGTAGGGTTCTAACCTGTTACCACACTGTAGGGTTCTAACCTGTTACCACACTGTAGGGTTCTGACCTGTTACCACACTGTAGGGTTCTGACCTGTTACCACGCTGTAGGGTTCTGACCTGTTACCAGACTGTAGGGTTCTGACCTGTTACCACACTGTAGGGTTCTGACCTGTTACCACACTGTAGGGTTCTGACCTGTTACCACGCAGTAGGGTTCTAACCTGTTACCTACTGTAGGGTTCTAACCTGTTACCAGACTGTAGGGTTCTAACCTGTTACCACGCAGTAGGGTTCTAACCTGTTACCACGCAGTAGGGTTCTAGCCTGTTACCACACTGTAGGGTTCTGACCTGTTACCACACGGTAGGGTTCTAACCTGTTACCACGCAGTAGGGTTCTGACCTGTTACCACACGGTAGGGTTCTAACCTGTTACCACACGTTAGGGTTCTAACCTGTTACCACACTGTAGGGTTCTAACCTGTTACCAGGCTGTATGGTTCTGACCTGTTACCACGCGGTAGGGTTCTGACCTGTTACCACGCGGTAGGGTTCTGACCTGTTACCGCGCGGTAGGGTTCTGACCTGTTACCGCGCGGTAGGGTTCTGACCTGTTACCGCGCAGTAGGGTTCTGACCTGTTACCGCGCGGTAGGGTTCTGACCTGTTACCACACTGTAGGGTTCTGACCTGTTACCACACTGTAGGGTTCTGACCTGTTACCACACTGTATGGTTCTAACCTGTTACCACACTGTAGGGTTCTGACCTGTTACCACACTGTAGGGTTCTGATCTGTTACCATGATGTAGGGTTCTAACCTGTTACCAGACTGTAGGGTTCTGACCT